>NC_048422.1:2556033-2573649 GCF_013103735.1 Etheostoma cragini
ATTTCGTACCTAGGAAAAATCAATATTGGCCTATAAATCCAGCATCAGTCTGTCTATAATTCCCAATTTGATTATCCAAAACTTTTTCTAATATGGTTTGAGTTATTTTTCTGGTTGTTTTTTTAACAATCAGACCAAATTGCCATGTGGTCATTTACGATTGAAGATGTTCCGGGTACTCAAACATATTTGAGTCGGAGATGTGGAAAGCTATTCAGAGAGATGATTCAGTTTTCATGTTCGCATTAGTTATATGACTGTAAAAACATGTATGTTCATCAAGACATTTTTTAAACTCAAGTTAATATTCATTTGTTATCTAATTACAATGGAAACTCCACATATATTGACTTGTAATCTTGCCTGTAGCAACATTTGACATGTTTTGTATGTTCAGCACCTGCTGTGCACTGACTAAATTACTTCTTATACGGTATCAATTATTTGGAATTGAACACTATACTGCCTATATTATCCGTAAGAAATATTACAGTTCTTTTATAAGGATATTTCTTGGAAAATCCTATGAAATTACAGACCTGCATGTTAACAGCGGCAGATGGCCGCCCAAAGAGTCAGGGTCTGTCCGAGGTTTCTGTCTGAGAAAAGGACGTTTTTCCTCTCCACTGTCACAGCCAACGCATGTTCTGGGGGGGGGGGGATGTTGGGTTTCTGTAAATGATAGAGTGTGGTCTAGACCTGCTCTATCTGTAGAGTGTCCTACGCTAGCTCCTGTTGTGTTCGACACTACAAATAAACTTGAAATAAATTGAACAGAGCGTTACCAAATCCACTGAGCCTGAGTGATGAGCGGAAGGATGAGGCGATGTAAAAAGAAAGAAGGTGGAGGAGATGGAAAAGGAAGAGATGGGGAGGAGGAGCAGGATGGGTGGTTGGGCAGATGTTGCTTTGTTTAAAGGCTGTTGTGTAATTAAGGACAGAAGAACAGAAGCCTGACCCATTTACTCCTTTTGATCAGCTGTCAGGGAGACAGGCAGGGGGTCTGCCTGTCTGCCTCCCTGCCTATCTGCCCGCCTGTCTGTCTGTCTGTCTGTCTGTCTGTCTGCCTGTCTGTCTGTCTGCCCGCCTGTCCGCCTGTCTGTCTGTCTGTCTGTCTGTCTGTCTGTCTGCCTGTCTGTCTGTCTGCCCGCCTGTCCGCCTGTCTGTCTGCCTGTCTTTCTGTCTGCCTGCCTATCCGCCTGTCTGTCTGCCTGTCTCTCTGTCTGTCTGTCTGTCTGTCTGTCTGTCTGTCTGTCTGTCTGCCTGTCTCTCTGCCTGCCTGCCTGCCTGCCTATCTGCCCGCCTGTCTGTCTGTCTGTCTGTCTGTCTGCCTGCCTAACTGCCTGCCCTCCTGTCTGCCTGTCTGCCTAACTAGCATGAGGAGGTGAAGAACAGTTACAAGAAGTGAAAAAGTGTAAGAGGGAGGAAGAGGAGGTGAAGCAGCAAGGTGTAGCAGGAGGTGGAAGAGGAGATGGAGATAGGTGAGAGAAGGATGAGAGAGAAGAGAAGGAAAAGGACCGACATGGAGGGGAGGGTGGAGGGGAAGGTTCAGGAGGTGGGGGAGGCACACTGTAAAGGAGCAGCTGCGGGGGGAAGAGGACGAGGATGCGGAGGAGGAAGTGAAAGAGTTTGTAGGCATTGTGGGGGTGTAAGCAAAACGCTGACATCACAGCCAGGGACCAAAGCTCCGCCCCCTCACAGAAGGTTTTTATCATAACTCTAAAAGTAATCTGTTTTACCATCCAAAAACTACAGCTCCCATGAGTCTTAGCCACAGGTTTCCCAACACTTTCCCCCCATGAAGTCATAACTGCCTATAAGTGGTATTACAAGTTGACACACACACAAACACACACACACACACACACAGAGAGACATACCTATTAGCCTGATAACTGACGTAACAATTACTTAACAGGTAAAGTTGTATCACTGTGACAACTCAATTAAATAGATTAGATTTAAACAATTAGATTTGAGTAGTAATCATATTAAAGTTTACAGTAGTTTCTTTAGTTTACATGACTATTTCTTTTGTGGAGTTGTATAAAGCTGTATAAAATAATTATAAACTTTAATAGACAGTTGTTAACAGGAAGCATGTATTGTTGTTTCTCCGTGCATTTAAAAAAAAAAGATATCACACGTAATCCCTCATTTTGTCCTCGGGTCAAATTGACCCATTTTCCAATATCAATGTTCCTTAATATTCCCCAAAATAACATGATTGATTCCATACAATGCCCTTTGGCAATACAAATCTCTACTTTTATCAATTTCGGGGTGTTTTATTCAATTTTTTAGCATTTGAAAAAATTGAAGTGGTTTCAAAATAGTGTAAAAGTAGAGTAAAAGTTGACATATCACATCTGGGATTATCCATTAACATCCATTCCTTTAATTTTAGTCGAAATAATTCCTAAGTTAAAAACGTTGATTAAAAAAGCCTCGACAAAAGTGCTGAGACAACACAAGGGTTAAGTACGTGAAACATTGTGCCATTTGAGCATGATGTAATAAGTGAGAATTCATGTTTTAGGCTCAGACTGGCGTCTGTTGTTGGCTTATACATACTCACTTAAAGTGTCTTTACCATGACCATGCTGTAAAATACTGAGTACATGTGTTCATTTGACGAGAATTCAGTTTAATTTCAACATGTGAAGACGACATTAATCCTGGAAGTAGACGTTGTCCGTGAGTTGTTTGCAGACCGTAGTGACATCACAGTAGCACACGGCCTGACTGTGTGACTCTGAGATAATCATTAGCCGGTTTGTGTACTCTCTGAGCTGAGTCAAGTCGTGTCAGACATGTAGACATTTCACTGGAGGCCTATCGTTTGCATTTCACATGTTGGATTTGCTGTATTTCTTGGTTTTATAAACCCAATCGCAACCTTTTTTTTACCATAACCTCCGGGTAGCAAACGCTTGCGTCCCATATCGCGTTTGATGCTTTCATATTTCAAGAATATGACACCACCCAAACTAGCAGACAGTGTGATTAGTGTTGACATGGTATAGCAAAGCAACACAATATGGAAAATAAGCCCAGCAGAAACGTCACATAAACAATATTTCAGATATCTCCGCAATTCAACTGCATTTATCGATGTGGAAATGGTTTTTGTGTCAATGCGACGTCACTGGGATTCAGTCTATTGAAGTTGCATGATTCAGATACATTTTAATTCTGCATTATAATTAGGATTAGGTATCGAGAAACAATGTTTTGTTTTTTTTGGAATCGTCCGATCATTGAATTCATATTCAACATATTCAAGTTTTGGTTTGGCGTTGCAGCCATGGAGCACAGTAAGCGTAAAAAAAACTGTAAAACCAACCACCACTAAATCAAAGTAAAAAGTTCCTACTATTGGTGAAAATAGTCATGTGACCCGGTTCAACTCCAACCCCTCAAAGAACCGGAATCACTAAGAACTGGAATCAAAAGGAAACATCGTAATTGGAAATTAGACTTATTAAAGTACAAACGAGATAATACAGCTGTCAGAAAAAACTGTATATTTGTTATTTTGTTTAATAACATTTTCTTTAACTGCGTTCTTTTTTTATTATATTTTGCATGTGTGTGATGGTGCCAATTTCCCTTTATACCCAGTTCAAAATGCTCAACCATAAATAAAGAATCACAATAAAATTTCAATTAAATAAAATGTTTATTGTTACGGATTTAAAAAATCGGTTTTATTTTGTTAACATAAGCAGCAGTGTTTTAGAATGGATTCAAGTCAAGATTTTAGGCATCAGGTAATATTTAAATTGTTCTATATTATAAGATAACCTTTTAAATAAATACAACAAATCGTTCCCACCACAGGCAATACAACTTTTGAACACTTTTTAATCATTTTTGTGTTAAATAATAAATAAATATAATAATAAAAAATTACATCTATGCACAATATCTATCATTTTCCTCGCATTGACATTCATCATCAGCTGGTCAACAATACGATATTTTCTCAGCATTTACTTTTTTCAAAAGGGCCTAATTTTAAGTTTTGTTTATAATTGGTAAGGGGGGGGGGAATTAAAGACAAAGGACACAAAAGAATACAGACAAGGTAATGAACGACATCAGATTCATCAAAACGTAAATTATTGAATAGGAATCCACAGTGCAACTTGGGAAACGGTTTCAAAAAGAGGAGAGAGGGAGAGAGAGAGAGAGAGAGAGAGAGAGAGAGGCAGAAGTTAGTGACACGGCAGGTTCCTCTGCTGTGGGTCCTGGGGAGTCCTATTAGCTGCGCTTCAAAGCGAGCGGCCGGCCGTAAAATGGGAATAAAAGCTGCAGAGCTGCTGGTTGATCAGTACATTTCCTCCCCTCTCTCTTCTCTCTCTCTCCCTCTCTCTCTCTCTCTCTCTCTCTCTCTCTCTCTCTCTCTCTCTCTATCTCTGTCTCGGGCCATCTGCTGTGTACCGAGCAGCAGTATTGATCTGCAGCTTTGTGCTGGAGACCACATGCTAATCTATAGCGTTAGGGACAAACACGGCTCCGCTTTGCCTCGCATCTGTCCCACTGACTCTCTCTCTCTTTTCTCTCAGTTTAACCAGTGCCATCCTCCCTCCTCCCTCTCTCTCTCTCTCTCTCTCTCTCTCTCTCTCTCTCTAAATGAGCCAGCAGTTTTGGAACGGGGGTCCATCTGTCCAGCTTCAAACTCTTCCTCCTCCTCCTCCTCCTCCTCCTCCTCCTCCTCCTCCTGCAGTGGTTGGTTGCTGGTGAGTCCTGTTCCGTGTGTTTGGTGTTGAATAAAAAGTGTGAATACAGTCTTTTGTTGAGTTTTATAAAGATATATGCAGATGATATGCATAATTATACAGCTAAATGTATGCATGGAAGCATATAATACAGATATTGAAGCGTTAGATGAAGTCCAAACTGTGCACATATGATATAGTAGACATACTGCAGCCTCCAGTAATAATAATTGATTGAATGATTTTTTAAGAAACCTTATAAACCTGTTTCAATATATAATAGATGGACAAAGCTTTGACGAGTTTCATTGAGATAAAACTGATTCATAAAGATTTTTGTTGCACAAAATGTTAGGATTTAGAATCAAAATTAAAAAAGGGATTTATAGGGATACATATTAAAAGTAATATACATTCAAAAATTGTAGACAAACATATTGTGAGATAAAAACAACGTATAGCTATATAAGTAGAGGAAAAGATGAAGAAGTTATTCAACAATATAGACAGCTGACAGAGAATTGTATAAAATGTGGAAAAAACTGAATACAAATATTTTATTTTGGATATTGAAATGTGTAAATTCATATTTTGAAATAATACAGAGATACTTAGAAACTTAGATCAGTATATAGATAGTATTTTGAGCAACTAATACAGTACATGTTATGGCTACTGAATACATTTATATAGTTACATAATAAGTTACATAAGTTGGTAAGTTACATAAGTTACATATAAAACATGTTTATCAGTGGATGCAAATGTATTTGAATAGAAGGATATAGATCAAAGCTTTATAAGACAATACACAGAGATACACACACACAACACACGTCATGTTTACGTTAGACAAGTTATGAATAATTACAGACACTGAAATAAATGCAGCATATAGAGATCATACAAAGATTTATTGACACATAACTTTTAAATAATACAGAAAGAGTGTGGGGATGGAATAGCGATACATTAAATATCTAGAGATATAATACTTACTGAGCTTCATAAATGCATGGATACAAACACAGTAGAGATATCCACAAAAATAATAATACATATTAAATATACTGTAGGGACATGTTAAATGAAAAGAGATGATGTATTTATATTTGTATAGAAGAGTCTAGTCTAGAATAAGTCCCGAGATTCATGGGATGCAAATATATATATATATATATATATATATATATATATATATATATATATATATATATATATATATATATATATATATATATATATATATATATATATATATATATATATATATATATATATATATATATATATATATAAACACATTTATAGCAATTAAATATGTAGAGATGATGCACACATTATGAAGATAATGTAAAGATAAAATGTATTTACAGATAAGTTGTTATTCTGGGTTTGACACACACACACACACTCACACACACACACACACACACACCTAAATATAATAAGGATATTACTAAAGCTATTTGGGGAAAAAAAACTAAGAAAAGTGAGGCACACTTCCATTGTCTTCCTCCTTCCCTCTATCTTCTCGCCCTTTTCTTCTCCTTCTTTCCTTCCCTTTTCTTCTCTTCCTCCTTTATTATCTTGCAGTCTTTTCAAACTTTTCGGACCTGCTGCCTCTTTTGTTGCGGTCCTGTTGGCCGTGAAATCGGCTTTTAATGGGAACACAATGGCCGCGTGCAGAGTCGACCCGCTGTATTCAAATGGGGCCGCACGCCATTATCACCGCATTTCCAGCTCTAGATAAACACTCATTTAACAGCCATTCATCTCACATCTTTATGAATTTCTATATTAATCATTGGACATTTTTGAACTGATGCCAAACTCCAGCTAACTGCAATGGAGAGCATCCATCACAAAAGCGGACTTTTATGATTTTGTCAATGACATACATTTCTTAATTTTCTCATAATACAACAAAATACTTCACAATGTGATAGATAAAATTACATCTCAGGTTGTGTGACTTTTTAAGAGAGTGATTATGCTTTTCAGTTATTACACCAAAAATGCAACATCTTATTCAGCTACTGTTAATGCTGTTGGCAATGCAGAGCAGTAAGACCGAAATAGAAATCATAATACAATGTTATGAGCATTAAACTTCAAAAAGATGTTGAGGAAATGATAATAGCACGTAAGCCATGCAGCACAAAGACATAATTCATTGCAGAAATATCAGTTACACATTGTGGACATTTTTTTTAATTCCCTATACCTTTTCAGTAACTAATAAAATTGTAGTTTTGTATAATTTGGGATATTTAAATTAAAACCATCATATAAAATGTGTGATGCTAATCTTTAATTTTTTTAAAATTTTTGCTTACATATTTTTTCAGGCCCATGCATGTACATGTCTCCCCTCCACCCCCCGCCCCCCTTTGAATATTAAAACTTAAAGTCTTAATTGTTTGGATTTTTCATGGAATTAGTTACCAAGGCAACTTTTTGATTCTATTCTGTAAAAATAAAAAGAATTGCATTGCATATGAAAGCACTGGAATCAGACAATATAATACCCACGATACATTAGTGAATTACAGTTTGCTTAAACTTCCTAAAATCCTTAAATTCCCGTCCACAACACACAGGAGAATGAGCAGCTAGTCATTTAATTATGCATTATAAATATGCATCTTTAATCTCTATTAAAATATCGAAAACACACAGGAAACCTTTAATATGACGACACATTTTTACAGTAAGAAAGAAATTAATGGGGAAATGAACAGGGCACAGATTAAACCATTTAAAAATGAAAATTATGAATTTATTTACCCCTGGACATCCAAGATGAAATGCTTTTATTTTTGTATTTTCAATGGAATTAGACAAGGAGGTAAAAATAAATACTTTTAATCAGGATTTAATGTATAATTCACATCATTAAAGTCCTCTTCCCTCAATAAACTCACTTCAATCAGTGTGAGCAGTGACAGTTGAGCGTGCACAAACACACACACACACACACACACACACACACTCGTACATGTTTTTGCAAACATCAGAGAGAACATGGCCACAGGCGGCGGCAGCTCATGCTAATTCCGATCAATATTAGTGATACATTTCCATGTGAACTCAGTTTGCTCTCGGAGAAGCGGCTCGGCGATCCATGGACAGCTTTACTTCTACTCTGTGGACATTTGGGAACATTACGCTTACATTACACTGTGTGTGTGTACTGTATACTACAGTATACCACCAATACAAGTGGCCTAACCAATAGCTGCAGATGAGGACACTTATGTTGTCTATTTTTCTCTGTATATTCGGGAATTTGAAGAGTAGCTTACACTTTCTAAATTAAAGGGGATTAGGCAGATTTTTTTACACACAATTAAACAAAGACGTGGGGAGGAAGAATGAATCTCGACCTAATTTGTTCCACTTTCTCACTGCACGACAGCACTCTGACGCTGACAGTACCCAGCGAGAAGGAAATAACTTTAATGCTTTGCACTGAACAAAAATGGAGCTCGTCAAACAGCTGCCATTCACAAATCGGAAAAAGTCACACTAAAAACACAACAATTCCCAAAGATTTTCTTAAAATAAGAGCTTTGAAGCCCCCACTGCTTCATTCGCTTCATTTGCTTCATTAGAATTTTAGCTAGTTTCTGGATCAAAAGACCTGTCAATGATTTTGTGTGTGTGTGTGTTTGTGGTCTAGGTATAGCTACATTTGTGGGGACCAAAAACTGTGAAAACAGTATACTTATGGGGACCTGACTGCTTTGTGGGGACCAATATGCTGGTCCCCATACCGTTAAAAGGCTTTATGAGGACTAAGACTTGGTTTTAGGAGTAGGGTTAGAGTTAGGTTAGGGTTAGGGTGAGGGTTAAGGTTAGGCATTTAGGTTTGATGGTTAAGGTTAGGGAAAGGGGCTAGGGAATGCATTATGTCAATGACTGGTCCCCACAAAGATAGGCAGACACGACTGTGTGTGTGTGTGTGTGTGTGTGTCTGTAGGGGAGGCTGAACAGGTAGACATGAGGACGCACGTTTTGAAATTTACAAAAAAGATGTGTTGTTTTTTTTAGCTCAATTACTATTAAAAAGACAAAGAAAAAATGAATATCATCAAAATTAGGCCCCAAAAAATAAAAAGTGACATCCATCTGAACTGCAACTAAATAACAACTAGGAAAAACTGCTGCCATCTTAACTTCAACATAGAAAACAACATCGAAATAACTCCAAAGTAGACTCGCTATATGAATTTCATACAAAACAAGTCTTCTCTCCCCAAACATCATATGTGTCGTTGTTGGCTAATTGATTCCCAAAATCACAGCACAGTTATCATTTATTAACTACAGGACTAAATCAGCGGGGATTGTGTGTGTGTGTGTGTGTGGGGGGGGGTGTCTTTCTCCTCCCGGCATGATTATTTTATGACACCCGACATGTTCTTCTTTTAATCATAACATTTGATTCTTTGATTTCCTCTCGGCCCGAAGACAGCCATAAGTATAAGGAGAGCTCTATTAATATTAGAGCCAATTATATTATTATATAATATAATTGGCTATAATTATTATAATATAGTGATAAGATTAGGCCAATTTTACCTTCTATTTAGTTGGTTTTCAATATATTTTTGCATCTGAGACTCATGTCCAACAGGACTTTAATTATATATATTTTTTCAACTTAAATTACTATAACTCTAAATTACCCAAATGTTCATTTTTTTCTTGCCTGTGATATAACTTAATTTTATTAACTATTAACGATTAATGATTAACTATTTTTCAAATGGCTATTTTCCTATTAGTAAAATGTATTTATTGTATAATTACTGTACATTTCATTGCAAAGTTAAAAATCCCCACTTATTAAATCCAGGTATAGCTTAATTTAAATATTTCCTTACAGATTTGCATAAACATGCCAAATATGTTTTGCACATTTATTATATTGTACATAATACATTCATTATTATTTATGTTCTTACATTGTTTCTTATTTATTTACCAACTTTCTCATTTCTTCATTTCGCATCTCATTTATGTTTAAATATATTTATACTGCTTATATTTTCCACTCTTCACCTTATACCAATAAAGTTTTTCTCTTTGTCGTTTATTTTTTTAAAATATCTTGTCATAAGCCATTTGACGGATTTTATTTTAACCCCAGTTTTCCGTTGGCTTTTTCCAGTCATTGTTGATCTACTTTAAGAAAATCTCTTTAATTTTCATATTTCAGCCGTGACTTTTTGACCCCGACAGATCAATAAAGTTTCATCGTTCCAACACCAAACACCAAACTGTAAGATATCAAACATATGAACGTTTACAAATTGCTTCATTCAAATGAAAATGACATTACCAAGGTCTGTTTTGAATCCAGCTGTTGACTCCTGCTGGGTTCCTTTTGTTTCTGGCTGCTAACACGAAGCAGCTAAAAGGGTCAGAGGTCAGAGGTCAGAGGTCAGAGGTCGGCCACCCCCGACGCACGCCATCTGACCTCTCATTTACATACACGCTGACCTACATTCTTGTGACGGTTGTTTCTGTTCCTTCAATATCCCCACTTTGAAGAAGAAGCAATAATACAATTTCAAAGATTGCTTGTAATTTGACATAAATGGTAAGAAAAGTATTAAACAAAGTACTTCTCTTCAGATTGATTTGGTTTATCTCATGTATCTACAAATACCATGATGAAAATCTAAAAAGAGGTGAATGATTACACACACACACACACACACACACACACACACACACACACACACACACACACGTACACAGGTAGTAACATGACATTTTTCTCAGTTTCAATTTAAAATGCCACATTTGACTTTAATTCAAAGTATTTGTTCTAGTAACATATAATATACCACCAATTTAGAGATCATTCTGTTATTTGAATACATCATATTTATTTTGTTTTTGCAATGTATATGTGAAGAAGTTTGCAAATGTACCGTGCACTTGAAAAATAAGATTCCTTCACTGCAGAGGATTTTCTTGTTGACTGTGCTATAACTCCACAACTTTAGATACAATACCCCAATTTGTTTGTTGCTTTGGTTTTTTGATCATTTCTAACAAAATTACCTTTGATTCCTCCTCCTCCTCCTCCTCCTCCTCCTCCTCCTCCTCGTCCTTCCAGTACCCTTGCAGTGGTTTAGAAAACGCTCCCTGACCCTTGACTACACTCCCTAAAACCAGCAGCCCAGTATCGACCTCTCAGGCTGCTGCTGCTTGACATGAAGATATTATTTAATAACTAATATTTAGTTAGAAGTAAGGACTTTAAAGTAATGTGAGGGCTTTTTAGTAAAGTGAGGACACTTAAGTAATGTGAGGACATGTTGGTAATGTGAGGAAATTTGAGTAAAGTGAGGACATTTAAGTAATGTGAGGACATTTTAGTAAAGTGAGGACACTTAAGTAATGTGAGGACATGTTAGTAATGTGAGAACATTTTAGTAAAGCGAGGACATGTTAGTAATGTGAGATCATTTCAGTAAAGTGAGGACATTTTAGTAATGCAATGACATTTTAGTAAAGTGAGGACATGATAGTAATGTGAGGACATTTTAGTATAGTGAGGACATGGTGGAATGTGAGGACATTTTAGTAAAGTGAGGACATGTTATTAATGGGAGGACATTGTGTAATGTGAGGACATTTTAGTAAAGGGAGGACATGTTAGTAATGTGAGTACATTGTGTAATGTGAGGACATTTTAGTATATTGAGGACATCGTGTAATGGGAGGACATGTCAGTAATGTGAGGACATTTTTAGTAATGTGAGGAAATGTTAGTAATGGGAGGACATTTTAGTAAAGTGAGGACATGTTAGTAATGGGAGGACCTTTTAGTTAAGTGAGAAAATGTTATTAATGAGAGGACATTTTAGTAAAGTGAGGACATTTCAGTAATGTGATGACATTTTAGTAATTGGAGGACATTTCAGTAAAGTGAGGACATGTTAGCAATGTGAGGACATGTGATTTACTCACAACAAAGGTTAAAGGACAGAATGGGGTCCAACCCTTATGCAACGAGGTAAAATCATTGTTTACTGTTAGCAATGTGGAGCAGGCACACACACACACACACACACACACACACACACACACACACACACACACACACATTGTTGCCTTGTAGTTCTGGTCCAGTTCCTGTTCAGACCAACTTACAGCAAACAAACCAAGAGACTATGAAAGACTGGTGTCTGACAGCAGGTTAATCTGCCATACTCCACCTTTCCTGTGTGTTAATCTATCTTCTCTGATCGTAAATATTACATTATTTTATTGCTAAATAACAGCGGGCACGACTGGAGCCACGTGTGCAAACCTCTACACACTTATCCCATGGCTTTAACCACAACCTGCACAACACTGCGGAGCTACAGCCCTTTCAGTAAGTTACTCAGTGAGTAAGTAAGAATGAAACAGCTATACATGGTACCATTCGAGAAATAAGTGTAACAGGTAAAAAAACAGGTAAAATAGCAAAGACACAAATATGTCCAGGTCAGATGTCTGAGCTATAACACACAGCTATAAAACACATGCAAACATTACCTCTACTATTATAAAAGAGCACACTTACTTTCTTTCAAAAGTTATGTATGTGCAAGCCATACACCACTTTCATTTGTATTTATTGATGATGCAGGTGCATGCAAGAAAACTATGAATGATGAGAACTTGTTGCAAGATGCTGGAGAGAGGCAGGATTAGTCCCACAACGTTGTTACTATTTTTCCAGTAATTCTATAAATGACTAGAGACAAAATAAAAATATCTATCTATATAGGGCAACAATAAACCTCCTTGTTTACATAAAAAAACTGGTATATTATAAAATTGTTAAAAAAGTGAAAGAATCTCACTCTATTTAGTTGTGTGAAGTCACTAAAATGATTAAAACTGTAAAGATTAAAAGTGTTTTAATTTGTGTATTGGTGTTGGATTCTAGGGTTTTTACTCTCAGTGTGTTCTGAATGATTGTGTGCGTTGTCTCAATTGGTCCAATCCCAAAATCCGGCGTCGGACTCCCGGACTGTGGTGCGCGTTCTCGCGAAACGCGCAAGGGCTTAGCGTTGTCTCAATGTTGAATATCAAAGGGCTTGAGGGTGTGAGTACACACTCACCAACCCCCTACCGTGAGTCTGCATCGATGCAGACTTCACCAAAGGGAATTACCCACAGTTCAAAGTTTTCACACGACCACAGAACGCAACAAACAAGAATTTGAAAGAATTTGGACAGCCAGCCGTGTCTTTGTTATTACAGTTTTTTTAGGATTGCTTTGACAATGTTACCTGATACCGACTGACAATTCAAATACTTTGAACAACTTTCCTAAATTTTTAACACAGTCAGCACATCTGTCTGCTATACAATTAAAACATTTCTTGTTGCTTTGACACAAAATGCACAGAGTTAACACAAAATTTAAAATGATTGAACATCTTTTACTAACACGCTCAACCATGCATTCTGTCTCCGCCCGATTGCAATATTTTTCATGTTTCAGATCTACCTTCATACAATAGATAATGTGAAATCCATTGCTTTTTGTAATTCATTTTGCTATGCTTTAAACCCCTCTTTATTTTGTCTTGAGGGTCAAATGTGTGCATTTTGTAAAAGAGAATGAGTCAAAATGACAGAAATGCTTAAATGTGTGTTTTGGTTCAAAATGTGTAAAAAAAAAAAATTATGTCAAATACACAATTATAGTGAAACAAAAAAGCACAGAAATGAAAAAACAAAAATGCACAGTCCTCTTACAATCCATGCTTCATTCACATCCCTTAGCAAGGATTTGGACAAAAGAGATATTGCGTTGGAAGGAGAGACGGATGGACCGAGGGCCATTTTAGACCAACACTCACCAGCAGCGTATGACACACAACGCTTGCACCCATTGAATTCTATGTAACCCCACACATTGTCTTGAATTGAATCACCTCCTCTGGATTTGCCACTGTTGTATTTCCCAATGTTATGCTTATCAATTTTCAAAAAAAGCAGCATTTTGATTGTCCAGTGTGTGCTATGGGCGTCAAAATACGTCATATGTGTTACACATTGTCTAGTCTGGTGCAACGAAAGTACAGTGCCAGGATGAAGCCTGACACTCCACTATTGCTACCTGTGTGTTACCATTCTCAAAATCTTTGTGTGTAATTTTTTGCAACTGTGGCCCTAATTCCAGTAAGTCATTTAAACATAGATTGGTATCTATGTAAATGTTACAAGAATGTAGATACAATTTTTTTTTTAAAGAACACACCTCAAACTTCATAAATATGTTTGTAAGTTAACATCCACTTAAAACAAGACAGGACTTCACTCCAATTGATCATGTTATTTATTTTAATGACTTGATAATTAAATAAATACAGACGAGATACATTTTCTTTCAAGTATTGGATGAATAAAACATTAATCTTACAGCAGGTTTTAGTACATATTACCCTTCATCTCTACAGGCATGTCGATATGGATGTAGCCTGTCTCATTAATACCATTCAAAATGCAAAAATATACATTCTGGATAAATGTTACCTGATACCGACTGATATTTTATATTACAAAAATAAAAGGTGACGAAAGTCACATTAACACATTGCAGCAAATTTATGAATACATTGAAAAACACATGAGTGAATTTATCATGTCAAGAGAAATTCACTTTTTCTGTCGCTCCCTGCTGACCTCTGACCCCTAAATAAAATCTAAAAATGTTAAATATAATAGCCTTGTTGGAGAACTCTTTAAAGCAACAGCTTCAAATTTTTGATGCTATACTGACTTGTAATAGGAAGAACAGTGCGTCTGTCAGTAGCCCACTGCATTCCCCGAACACCTGTTTTCGCACCGTTTAACTTTGGTGAGAAGGTACAATTGTCCAGGAGAGTTGCGTAGTGCTGTACGGCTCTACCGCTGAGTTTGGTGAAACGGGATGAGATTTCATGGAGAAAATGTCTTTCTGCTGCGACGGTCTAGGATTTACGGAATTTCCTGATAGGCAGAAAGCTTTACTTAGTTAGCTAAAGCTGCTAACTGCAACATTAGCGCTTTTAGCTTTGCTGCCAGAACCGGGGGAGGAGTGTTGGTATTGACACTGCTAGCACAGGCCTTTGGACCGCTGTGAGCAGGAGGTTTTCAGGCCACTAAACAAGACTAAGTCTCGGACTGGCTTTTAGTTTTAGTTTTGGCAAGAACTTTGCGAGATAAAAGGCTGAGCAGGCTATCTTGCTGTTAGACTAGGGAGTAGTATTAGCTAGCTTGCTATGTCATGTGTTGTTGCACTTGCTTAATGTTTGGCTGTGTTAGCAAAGTTGTCAACTATAGTTTCTGGTCATGAGTAATGTAGTTAAAAACAGAGAGACAAAGTCCCTTTTCTTCCTGGGGACCCCATGGGACCTTATTTGGTAAAAACATTCATGGAAGTGAACATGGACAGACACATCATTTTTTAATCCCATTTGAACTGAATCATGAATGACGTTTGTAAATTTAAAAGATATTTTTGCAAGTGGAAAAGTTTGTCGTAGTAACACTTAGTTTTGTGTGAAACCGTTAAGTGAACTACATGTCTGGTCTTGCACAATGTACGTCCCCTTGCTTGTTGTTTGTCTAACAGGTAACTGAGCGTAACTTTATTTTACCTGACGTGTTTCATCACCATTTTATTGAACAGAAAGCGGAAGAACAAGCAAGATCCGCTGCTGGTGTGAGTAACATTACATTGCGTTACGAAACACACAGGCATCTTAGCTCCAGTGAGGCGTCACTTCTGCCACTTTGGACTGAGCAGTCTTTCTTATACAGTATACATTTTACAACAAATCAAGTTTTTTTTTTACTTGCTAAATATATTTTAAATTGCAAATTAATGGCTCAATTTAAATGGGATCAAATAATTATTTGTCTCTATTCACTACTGAACATATATTTCCCATGGTGGTGCACCAGAGGGGAGGGACATCGCCTCTCATGCAAGCTGTCCATATTTATGACAGAAGTGTATAAGGGAATGGCACTATGAAACTGAATAATAACTTTGCTTTAAAGGTGCCCTGCCACACGAAACCGTGTTTACTTGCATTTTTTGAAATATGTTCGGTCCATATGTGTTTTTGTTATATGGTGAATGTGAAGATGAACTGCTACCTCCTCTTTCAGCTCTATCCACTGGAAAGAAATAAGAGTAGAAATCAGGCCAATCACAACAGCCGGTCAGTCTGATGTCATCTCGCCTGAGCTCATTACTATTCATGAGCTCGCCCATTTGTGCTGGGTAAAGGAACACAGAGCCAGGCTCTCACTGGCTAGCTGTTAGCCAATCAGAGTTGTGCAGCTTAGCTCGTTGAATATTAACGAGAACTGAAACAAATGGAGCTGAGTCTTCCTGCAGGTTTTTTATACCACGCTAGAATGACTTGAAACAAGGTTACCAAGGCAATTTTTCCACAAAAAATGTAACAGAGTCCATGGTAGAAGTTCAGATATTACCACAAAGTAATGAAATACGTGTAGCAGGGCATCTTTAACTACCACACCACTTCTCTCTGACAGTTTATATTCATGTTTCTCTGAGGAGAATGCCCAGATGTAAATTTCAGATAACAATGTGTGGATATAACAGGATATGATGGAAGTTTTGTCACAAAAGATATATGTATTAGTTCCCACGTAAAAACCACAGGGGACCAAACATCACTGAGCATTTCATTAATACAATTACTTACAATTCACATACTTGATGGATGTGAAAAACATTCATACCACAAAAAAAAACAAAAGTGCCCGAGTTTACCAAAACCTTAATCTTACCAGAATTTAATCCAATCCTAAAATAATGTTGTTTGATAAAAATAGAAGTTTTGTATTCACTACTTCTGTGATTAAAATGGCTTCTACAGGGGTGTGAAAAAGTGTTTGCCCCCTTCCTCATTTCCTGTTCCTTTGCATGTTTGTCACACTTAAGTGTTTCGGAACATCAAACCAATTTAAACAATAGTTAAGGACAACACAAGTAAACACAAAATGCAATTTGTAAATGAAGGTGTTTATTATTAAAGGTGAAAAAAAATCCTAACCATCATGGCCCTGAGTGAAAAAATTATTGCCCCCCTTGTTAAAACATACTATAACTGTGGTTGTCCACACCTGAGTTCAATTTCTCTAGCCACACCCAGGCCTGATTATTGCCACATCTGTTCACAATCATTGCATCACTTAAATAGGAGCTGCTTGACACAGTAAGGTCCACCAGAAGACCCTTAAAAGCTACACATCATGCCGAGACCCAAAGAAATTCAGGAACAATTGAGAAAGAAAGTAATTGAGATCTATCAGTCTGGAAAGGGTTATAAAGCCATTTCCAAAGCTTTGGGAATCCAGCGAACCACAGTGAGAGCCATTATCCACAAATGGCGAAGACATGGAACAGTGGTGAACCTTCCTAGGAGTGGCCGGCCGCCCAAAATTACCCCAAGAGCGCAGCAACGACTCATCCAAGAGGTCACAAAAGACCCCATAGCAACGTCCAAAGAACTGCAGGCCTCACTTGCCTCAGTTAAGGTCAGCATTCATGCCTCCACCATCAGGAAAAAACTGGGCAAAAATGGCCTGCATGGCAGAGTTCCAAGGAGAAAACCACTGCTGAGCAAAAAGAACATCAAAGCTCGTCTCAATTTCTCCACAACACATCTTGATGATCCCCAAGACTTTTGGGACAACATTCTGTGGACCGATGAGACAAAAGTGGAACTCATTGGAAGGTGTGTGTCCAAGTAAATCTGGCGTAGAAGAACACTGCATTTCATAAAAAGAACATTATACCAACAGTAAAATATGGTGGTGGTAGTGTGATGGTCTGGGGCTGTTT
>NC_048422.1:2573749-2590773 GCF_013103735.1 Etheostoma cragini
AACACTTAAGTGTGACAAACATGCAAAGGAACAGGAAATGAGGAAGGGGGCAAACACTTTTTCACACCACTGTATTTGATATGATACAAAATAAATCTAGTTAGTATGTACACATTGGATGTAAAGGCCATGAGTATGCTGCCTTTTTGTTATGATTATGCAAGATTCCTCTTGTCTCACGCTGTCTCGTGTGGGACATTGAAATCCCAGCAACAGGCCAGCTAAGTGAAAACAAGGACAGAAGTTCCAGATCTTTTCTTGCTGTGATTTGTTGCTCAACCAGTTTAACTAAAAAGAAATACCTCCTAATACTTACATTTTTTCAAAGATATGTTTCTTGTCTGATGAAAGCAGTGTGCTTCTGTATGGGACAAACATCTGGCTTATGTGCTCTTTGTTTGTTTCCAATTAGAGTCATCTCTAGTCCCTTTAACATTCAATTATCTTAAAAATTTGCAAAGCACAATTTACGTCCAATACCAACGTTCAGTACAAATGCAGGAAATAGCGTGCCTTTCATGTACTGTAGCAATTTGGAAAGTAAGGGCGTTGGATGGGGTGTAGTGCATCCAACATTTGAGACCAGAGACCAGCGGCTGCCTACTTGTAGATAAATGATCTGCACTTTTTATCCTTTGCTCTTGTACTTCATTATCTATCATATTTTATATGTACACATTTGTATACAATCATACATTCATTTTCTCTACAATTGAATCTACGAGCAATGTGCGCTTTCAAATATCTGATTGGCCTAATGCCCAATGCATTAAATTGCAGCAAATATTAAGTCTTGTTCAAATGTTTTGCCTGTGGTGTTAAGACCCAAACTGCATCTACACAGTGGTCTGCTTTCTTCAATGCAGTGCTAATGTAGGTTTTAAACAGTCAGCGGGCTAATTTGTAGCTGTAGTTAGAGCAATAAGTGATAAAACACCATGAAACAATTCAAGGTTGTGATATTCTGTTGAAGAGCAACAATGCCTAAAGGTCCTACTGCAGCAACCTTTCCCAAAACTATCATCCTCTTCATCTTTAGATTCTTTTAGAAAATTATTAGACTCCTTATCTCTTGACCTGTTGCGCTTTGTACAGACGGTTTGTCAAACATTTTAAGAACCCATTGCACCAACTCAGCCTCAGAGCTAAGATTTGGATTTTGGCAAAACCACATAAATCAGGCCCTTGTCTGCCTCATCATTTCAGCAGCTTTGGCCCGTAGAAGCAAGGAGTTTGTACGAGCGTTGTACCTGCTGCAGTTTTAGCCCTAAGCACAGTGGGAGAGGGAGAGCTTCAGCAGTCCCTCCGTATGCATCTTGTACAGGAGTTTGAATTCAGCGGGCAGCTGATGGGACTCCTGCCATTTCGTGGTGAATTTGGTGCCCTTTTTGTCGTAGTAGTGGTACGGCAGCTCCTTTCCTGTGTTGGGGTCCCAGCCAAAGGGCCAGAAGCCGTACAGGTGGATCTGGTCGCACATGGAGGACGCCAGCGTGTACATCAGGATGCCGGTACTCAGACGTTTCGGCGACAGCTGCTTGGTTTTCCAGTAGCTGTTGAGCACAAGTCAGGAGAAAAATTATACATAAAAATAACTGTAACTTTTAAAATTATGGGAAATGTAAGTCACTTTTTGCCGCTAGCCTAGAGGTCTCCTTAAATCAAAATCATTGTATGTAAACATGGACAATTGATGATGTTGTAAAGTTGCGTGGGATCGTAGGAGTTATTGTCTTCATTGTTAACCACCATAGTCGATGACCTGTTCACAGACAAGTTCTAATACAGTTTACTTCACATTTTGTTAATGAACATTAATTTGTGTCATTATAATTGAATAGCTCCAGCTTTTCCCACATGCTAACTTGTACTCCCTGCCACTGGGAGACTTACTTCAATGGTGGGGGTGGGGTTGGAGGTGGGTGTGGTAGTGAAGGCGGATGTGGCCGCTGTTGTGGGCGCCTGGGGTCTGATATGGTCTGTTCATCAATAAGCCTTCTGTTAATCCCATTAGCGTTGTTAGCACCCAGCGCCGGGCTTTGTGCTGGTTGGGATCCGGGTTGCTGCTGTCGCTGTTTGAGTTGAGCTGGCTAACTTAGCATTAGATTAGTTAACTACTTATAAAGCTAACGTTATGTTGGCGAATGTAATCAAGGGTTAGTCCAGCGCTGAAAACCGTGGTTGAAACAGTTACAATAAAAATAGCTCTATGAGCGCGTTGAGCGTTGTTTTAACCTTCTAGCTATAATCACCCACCAAGCATGAGCATGACCCGCATGTCAAGGTAGAACATTGTAGTAAACTGGATTGATATTGAAATATCATATTAATAAATTAGGTCTCTGTTTTGACCAAAGTTAGAGCCATTCAGGCAACTAAACGTCACAATCCATGTCCTTCTTAAAAATAACAGATTTCTCTTGGTTTGAACATTGTTGAACACATTTGGAATTTGCGTACACAACTAAAACATTTTTATAACACATGTAGTAGAGCTGGTCAAAATAATTGATATTATATCGATGTTGCAATATGAGATTAGATATCGTCTTAGATTTTGAATATGGTAATATGGCATAAGTGTTGTCTTTACCTGGTTTCAAATACTGCATTACAGTAAAGTGATGTCATTTTCCAATCTTAGAAGACTGTTGTAACTGTTCTATTATTTACCGTTACCAAAGTAGTCATTACATGCACATTACTATTGATTATCAAAAATCTTAATGTGTAACTATTTTGCTATACTTGCTATCTTAATTAATTCAGTATAATGCATGTCACACAGCATTAATTCCTTCAGTATAACAAATAAGTAATTTCATAGTCACCACTGTCATTGTTAAGCTGCTGTCAGTGAAACTCTTTTAAGGCACAATGATCTGCAATAATAATAATTTTTGAATGATTGCAAACAGTATTTCTGTTTGAAGAGAAAGACAGAAGGGTGGTGAGTATGAGATGACACTGTAGTTGCACTGTTGGAATTAGTGTTGTAAAAATCTACATTTTGCTGAACTTACCATGTGAGCCACTACAGTACAGCTCATAGATTATGTATTTATTAGTGTGTATATATTGTTTGGTTGTTTTGTATGTGTATGCACATTGTGAGCAACGATGTTCCAAAGAAAAATTCCTCGTATGTGTCCTCATACCTGGCAAATAAAATCTGATGTTGTTAAGATGTTTTTTTGCCAAAAAATAACAACTAGATGTATTCTTGTTTATGTGACACAAAAAAACTGAATGAAACAAATTCCACTTTTACAATTGTCATTCAAGAATCTAACAAAAGGCTGTTCTTGAAAGCAAGTGAATCTAAAAAAAAAACAACTAATCTGACCACTGCTAATGCTTTCATCAGAATTAGCTCTGCAGGATCACAGAGGGGAACTCTCCAAACCGGCCTCAACAAAACCATCTTCAAAAGTCCTTGAGTCCTTAAAAGGTGCAGAGAGCTGCCTGAGCTGCTAAAACGTGGTTATTCTTCCAGAGCAGGTAGTCTTAATGGGATTGGTGAAGATTAGGTTACTGTAAGAGTTGCCTATTCTGCTGCTTTAACACGAGGCACCAGACTTAAATCCCTCGAAACACACACAGTTACAGCACTGTGCCATACCTTTCACTGAGTAGGTGTTTCCTTATAATCCGGCTTTGGAGACTTAATCTCCTCTTTGCCACATAGAGCACAGCTCAATACAATGCAGCCACACTAACTACTACAAACAGGGCATACATACTTGGGGGCATTTTAAACACATACAAATAGAGAGTGATAGATGGACAGACTAACAGGAGTAAAAAAGAAGGCAATGTCAACTATTCGCCCTGACCACTTTCAAATGACATATGTAGCATATGTACATATTTTATTGCCCAACAAGTGGACATATTTATATTTGATCTATATTGTTTCAACAAATCTGATTTAAACCTCACCTTGTTTATGCCTTACACAAGACTCTATGTCATACAGTTCATTAGCTGTAAAATGTGGGCGTGGCTAAAGCATAGGGGGCTGGCCAAACCACAACCAATGAAAAGTGGAACTCTGCTGAGTTCAATCACCTCACCCAATCGTGTACAAAAAACGGGTCATAAGTTTATAAGGTGGCATGGCTTAAGCATATGGGCGGGGCAAATCGTCACTAATAGAAAAGAAACTCTGTCACCGGTTAGTAAAGGGGCGTGGTATAAATATAGGGGAGGGGACAAACCATGGCAAATAACAAACACACTCTTTGATGGGTTCAATGATATCTCACACAAGACTCAACATCAAACAGGTCAGTAGTTGAATAGAGGTGTGGTTAACGCATAGGGGGCGGGTCAAACTAGCACCAATGAAGAAGGAACTCTCTGCTGATTTCAATGACACCTCACACAAGACTCATAAAAAGCCATAAAAGGGGTGTGGCCTGAGTGCATTGGCATTGCTAAAGTAGGGGGTGAGGCTCAATGGGCGGCTGTGGCTTAGAGCGGTTGCCTGCCAATCGGAAGGTTGGGGGTTCAATCCCTGGCCCTGGTCCCATGCTGGTCCTTGGGTAAGACACTGAACCTAGAGTGTAAATGTGTGTGTTTATCTGATGAGCAGGTGGCACCTTGTACGGCAGCCTTGGCCACACTGTGTGCATGGTGAATGGTTCCTATGATCAAAAGTTAATATTGGCCTGTAGATAACTTCAGGTCTCGACTCATGTTGATTGTGGGAAATGTCAAGCAGATATGACAATGTACACTGTAAATTCATCTTTGACGTCCTGACGTAACATACTGACGTTTTCGGTAAGCGTGTTGTCTCATTTCCGGTGCTCCAGTCACACGGACGCCACTTTTATGCTCCAGCAAAAACCTACTAAACTCCGCTTTATTGTTTAAATCTGGTGGCTAAGTGCCTGATTGTATTTAAACCCTAGTCATACTCAAGCATCTATAGTTTTCTTCTCTTACAGCGACTGCCTTGCTGATCTCACAATTGTTAAAACGCTGTTAATAGCTTAGCCATTAGCAATGTCTATTTCCTCTCCATCTACTTCTCTCTTGCTCTGTGTGACAAATGTTTAGCTATTCCTCTGCCTCCTTTAGTGATAAAGATAAATCATAATAAAAAATGGATGACTTTAGACTGTTGCTCTTCCCAAAAAGAAGATGATGAAGCAAAGGAAACTAGCACCTTAGAATAACTTGCAAACTTGCAAATTAAAACAAACCTTGCAAAAAACTGAAAGTAGGGGCGTTCCACCATCATCATCATCTCTAATAGAAGAAAATATGAACAACCCAAGGTTTCTTTTCAGCACTGTCGCCAGGCTGACAGAAAGTCACAACTGTACTGAGCCATCTATTCCTATAGCTATAGTGTGACAACTGTATGAGCTTCTTCAATGATGAAATTATAACAATTAGAGATCAAAATCATCAACTTTTGCCCACAACTTCTAACGGTTCACCTTTAAATGCAGGAGCGCTAGAAAGACTTGACACATACTTAGACTGCAACAATTAATGTTAAAGGTCCTTAAAGATCCTTGAGAAGGTAGTCGCTAATTAGCTGTGGGATTTTCTACATAGCAATAGTTTATTTGAGGACTTTCAGTCAAGATTTAAAATGAATTATAGCACATTACAGGTGAAAATTATTAACAACCTTCTAACTGCTTTAGACAAAGGACTTGTTTTACTAGCACTTAGTGCTGCATTTGACAGCATTGACCATACCATCCTGTTACAGAGACTGGAATATTTAGTTGGCATTAAGGGACTCACACTAAACTGGTTTAAGTCCTTTGTATTTGATCAATCTCAATTTGCTAATGTTAACAATAAATTCTCCAGGTATGCTAAAGTTAGCCATGGCGTTCCACAAGGCTCAGTGCTTGGACCAATCCTATTCAATCGGCAATATTATTAGGAAACACTCAATTAACATTTAATTGTTATGTGGTTACGTGGATAACACCTTTCAATCAAGCCAGATGAAACCAGTCAGTTAGCTAAACTTCAAGCATGCATGTTAAAACAAACCTCAAGAACAGTCAGCAATCAATGAGCCACACTGTTCATCCACAGCTGAAAACAGTCCCCACATGAAAAAGGGTTAAAGTGGGCCAGAAAGATCTGGAACCACGGCACCTTCAATTAATAAGTAAATGAATCCTGTTGGAAGTATCATACATCAGTGTAACGCCAAATATCCATTTTATTGTTTTCCCTATTCATTCTTAGCAGTGCACCATTGTGGGTCCATGTGGCTAGTAACATTTCTGTAATAATAGCAGCATACTATCTAAACTGGTCAAGTCAGTTGAACCGGTAAGGATCACATTTTCATAAGAAAATGAAAATGACTCTTGCTTCATTATTCTAATTACACATTTAATTTAATTTTAAGGTCACTTACACTGCAATATTGTTTCTTGTATCATAGCAACCGCACTTTAAAATACCTTTATTTGACGCCATTTTGCTTACTTTCAGTCTACCATATAATCATTGTCTATTGTTTGCCTGTAATTCTTGTGTGTTTACTTGGTTGTGTGTTTTAGTTTTTTGCTGTTATTGAAGAAAATGCTGCTGCTGTAATAGCAAAATGTCCCCGTTGTGGGATGAATAAAGTATAATCTAATCTAATCTAATCTAATCTAGTGAACGCCATGGTAACATGCTGCAAATTCAGTGTTTTAAATCAGAGTTAGATAGGTGATACTGTTTTGCTCTCATTGCTCTCCATAAAGTTAGCTGGAAGTGAGTGTAGCCCCATTGTGTTTTACGTGGACTGACTGTGTCGGAATCTGTTTCATAAGCCTTTTTTGCCATGTTTCACTTTAACTGCTGCACATGAGTAACATTTGCTAAAAACAACACAAAGTATGCTTTTGGTTTTGATCTTTTGATCTGAAAAAGATATACAGATGTACCTAGATATACAGATGTACCTAGATATAAAGATGTTCCTTGATATCTTATATGGTGTAAGGAAAAAATATGTAAATGCAGGTGTAAATAAATGGAGAATGCATTGCAATGTGAATGCAACTAGAAAAGCCTGGCCGCAAAGGAAGAATAAGTAGAGGCCATACCTTGACTTGGGACACACTCTGATGAAGAGTTTGCTTTAATTTTCATATTGAGATCTGATCACAGTGAAGGCAGAATGAAGATAACATTACTAATACCAGATGTAAATAGTGTGGTTCCGGAAGTTAAAATATCATTAATTTTCTCCATATGGATTTTAATTATCAGCCTTAATTTCTAAACCATCCAAGGAAGACTGAGCACAAGCTTTGAGGTTGTGAAACGAAGGTTTAGGCTCCTGTAGAGGCCAGAAGTATGTTTAAATGTTAAATGTTAAATGTATTACACACAATATTTTGGAGGAATACTACACTACCCACAATCCATAGCTTAACAGCAATGTTTCTGATTGGTAAAACTCACTGTTACCATAGAAATGTTCAGCCGTGGCTAGAGCAAGATGCTGCCATTGAAGTCTATGACCGTTTCTGTACACAGTCTTGTACCTTTTCTAGCCAATTTAAAATGTTAATTTGCACCAAATCAAATGTGTTATGGTCATGATTCATCTTGTAGCTGTTTGCTTGGTTCCAGGCTCTAAACTCTTTACATAAGCGTTTAAGGAAACATCAATGGAGATATTGAACGGGGTAAACACTTCCGGGACCAGAGCCGTTAAAAATGTGGGCGGTCACTGTTGAGCTCTATGCAAAGGCTCATGTTAAGATGCTGTTATCCAGACACAGATAACCGGTTATGTAATGCCCCGGTAATATAATACCAGGTGGAGATGTGGTCTTTTTTGTAAATCTACTGCAGTGCTACTGTGTGTCTTACCTGTTGACATACTGCATGATGTTTCCAGGCCAGGCCAGCTGGACTTTCAGCTGACCTCGATGTTCCACGAAGAAGTCTACCAGCGTCCTTGTCACTGTGGCAGACGTGTGAAAGAAAAACGCTGGGATCCACAGGATGACGCCGTCAAGCTTCTTTAGGCTCAGGAAGAAGTTGTTCCTGTCTTGCACTGTCAGTAAATTGTTGTAGTATTTCTCCAGGATACTGGGGTTAAAGGTCGTCATGTTTGTCCGCCGGCCAACGTCCTTCTTAAAGATCTCGGTCGGCGCAAAGTTGCAGCGGAACACAAAGTCAAACTTCTCGATCTGGGCTCCACAGCGCGAGCCAGTAAGGATGCCGCTGTTGCCAACCACTGCGCAAACATTGTAGTGCTTGTTGAGGATTGGCGAGACGGCAGGGAGGAGCGAGTGGAAGTTCTCGCCTATGGAGAAGACATACTTGTGGCTGGAGTAGTCGTAGTGCATCAGCTGTCCGATTCGGACTGAGTCTCTTATCAGTGAGAAGTTGTGGGGGATGTCAATGTATTGAGAGATCTCCTTTCTGCAATGCAAAAAAATAATTTGTGTTCATTACTGCAGCCTTACTTTAAAGGTCCCCTGACATGGTGCTCTTTGGATGGTTTTATATAGACCTTCGTGGTCCCCTAATACTGTATCTGAAGTCTCTTTTATATAGACCTTAGTGGTCCTCTATTACTGTATCTGAAGTCTCTTTTATATAGACCTTGGTGGTCCCTAATACTGTATCTGAAGTCTCTTTTATATAGACCTTGGTGGTCCTCTAATACTGTTTCTGAAGTCTCTGTCATATAGATCTTAGTGGTCCCCTAATAACATATCTGAAGAAGTCTCTTACCCAAAGTTCAGCCTTGGTGCAGAATTACAGCCACTAGAGCCAGTCCCACAATGAGCTTTCCTTAGGACTGGCCATTTCTGAGTCTGTAGCTTTTGAGATCTTTTTTGTTTTTGTTTTGAATTTTTCATAACACCTGCTATCTCAGTACAGGGAAATCTACCCGGGGTGGACACAGTCATTGAAATATCTTCAGAGTGCAATGATGTTAGACTGTACTGTAGGTTGTTCCAGGCGGACAAAATAACATTAGTTAACTTTGACATTAACGCGATTTATCAAGATTAAATATTTTAATCGTTGGACAGCACTAATATGAAAACATAAGTTCTCTTCATTCAGTTCTTTAAATAAAAGTAATTCATTAAAAACATGAAAACAACTTTATTGGAAACCTGCAAAACATGGGACTATATTAGAGTTATAATAATAATTTCTATATTACACATGCCTGTTTAGTTTTGAAGCCATTTTTAATTAATATATTGGAAAGTTAAAGGCGCAATTCACCACAATTACAAAAAAAATAAAGATAGTTATAAAAAGATTGATCATAGATCGTTTTCATGTCCAATTTGAGATATCTGCATCTGGATTTTCTGAGTTTCTAGCAGCAGATATCTGAAAGCCGAATATCTCTAAACCAAGTATAACCACAACTATCAGCATCAATAGGTGCTATTTGCGTAAAGGTACCCGTTAACAGTAATACAAATAAATCTTATAGTACGGCAGAAAGAACTACTGGGCTGAAAGGTATGGCTACTCTGCAATGTTGCTTATCAAGAAATGTAAGCTTATTTTACTCACTGTACAGTCATGGTACAGTCACAACCCTGGGTAAGACAGATGGCACAGTGACAACAACATAATGTACGTGTGATAATGACAAACAGTGGATTAAAGGTAAATCCAAGTACAAAACAGATCTGATGAACTATAAACACAGTTAATACCAGTTGTCAATGCATTTAAATGTGGTCCTTCAGTCCAATCAGAAACAATGGTTATGATGACAGTGACCAAGATGTAATGTATAGAATTCCCAGCATTGAACATGATTAATGCGGATTAATGTGGATAAGGGAAAAGTAGACTTTTGATGTTGCGGTTCTCTTGTATTGTTGGTGCTCTGTCTCTTCCCCCTTTGGCCCCTTCAAACCTGATTAAAGGAGAACTCTGGTTGATTCCAACACGTAGCTCTGGAGTTTGTATATTTGGAGGTCTGTAAGTAGAGAGAAAAACTAAAAGATTCGGTGCTGGCTACACCGTGTTATCCTCCTGCTAGCATTAGCATCCAACAGGCTTAAACAGGGCAAGTTTTAGATGTGTTATTAGCCTCTTAACACAGTGAATCTGACTGCTGTAGATGTGAAAGAAATGCATGAAAGTTGGGCTAATTCAGCTCTGTTTAGTTCCTGTGTTGAGAGGCAGTTAGAGAGCTCAGGGACCGTCTACAAACTACAACACAGAAAAGAGATAAAAAAGAAATAATTAGGCTATCAATTTGATGATTAAATAAGGTAGGGTCTCCAAAATAACCTCAATTATAACTTGTCTCATGATAGTTGTACTACAGCACTAAAAAGGCATATGCTTATTTTTGAAAATATGTTTGTGTCTCTTTTCTGTGTTGTAGTTTGTAGACGGTCCCGAAGCATTTCTTGCAGTATCAACACAGGAACTAAACACAGCTGAATTAGCACAGTTTTCATGCATTTCTTTCACATCTACAGCAATCAGATTTACTGTTTTCCCTCCGAAGGAATCACTGCACATAGGGAGGCACATTTTGAACCTGTTTAGAAGCTAAAAACACATTTTAAACTTGCCCTGTTTAAGCCTGTTGCGTGCTAACTCTAGCAAACAACAGAGCTCTGTGTTGGAATCTACCGGTATTCTCCTTTTGAGTTTTGACCCGCGACAATAAACCAATATATAAGACAGCAACAGGATGTCTTGGACATGGATTTAAACCGACTTAAAATTTGACTTGGAATTGGCTTAAAAAACTTCCCACTTGAGGGATACGTTAAATACTTTTCTTTTTAAAAACTGGAGAGTCTTGGGACTTCAATGTGACTTGAGACTTCAATGTGACTTACCTTGACTGACTTGCTAGTGCTTTGAATTTCCAAGTTAACTTTAATTTATATTGTAAAAAAACAAAAGGATGCTGGATTCCAATTCAATTAAATATGAAATACTGGTGCTTACTTCAGGAAGCACTAATAACATGCTGACCTTTCAGGACAGCACATAAAACAAGAGATTGGGTGCAACCTACTTCAGCTGTAGAAACGCAGAGCTGTTGTAGGTCCATTTAGAGGAGTTCTGCATGTCCTCGCTGAGAGCGTTGGTCAGAGGAGTGAAAGCTGGATCCAGATACTTCAACGCCAGCTGGGAGCTAGACAGATGAGGAGGAGCAAGAGGAGGAGATAAAGACACGGAGTTTAACCCACTCTTCCTGTGTTGAGAGGAGGTCGGCTTCATTCACTTGCAATTCGAAATCTTTTGAGGAGCATTTTAGGTCTTTAAAAAAAGGTTTTTAGATAATGCAAAACATTCTCATTTACCTGCAGTGCAGGATTTATCTGACAGGCCAAGAAACACAAAGAGTCAGGTTAAACGGAAGGATTATTGAAAACACTTTTTTTGGAGTTAGATGCAGAAAATGCTGAAAATGTGCAGGCATATTTACCGATAATCTGTGATAAGATAGTACCCTTTTTGTTTTCTATCTAGTATTCTGATCGTGCATCTGGGCAACAGCCATGATACTGTTTCTTAACAAAAATAAAAGAAAGTGTTAAATCCATCCAATTAAAAAACAATTAAACATTTTCCAGTGCATTAGAATGCCACTTTGGTTTGCACGAAGCAACAGATTGACACATATTTTATAACTACTTCATTAGTATTGTTCATGTAACTATCTTGCACATAAATTTAAACTTAAATACCTTAAAAATTAAGGTGAGATCCCCTGACCGCTTGTGTTTCTTCGTGTTGTTGAGCAATGCCCGAAAACAAAAAAAAAAAGCTGGGCTCTGTAGAAAATGAACGATAACCAATAGTTTGTCATTTTTAACACCACCCTCTTCACAAAGCTAAAATGCCTCCACAAGAAGCCAAATATGCAAGTGATGAGCCATTTTGCAAATAGATACGGGTTTGTGTTTTCTGCAGAGTTCATTTACACTATCAGGTCAGTGTAAACTGACTTTCAGCCGCTTCCATTACTCTAATCTAGAATAATATCAATCCAGTTTATTGTGGGAGAATGAGCATTATGGCCAAACTGATGCAGAAATGATGTCCATCTTAGCAAGGTTTTCATGTTGAGTGAAATATTTTGCTTTCAACCAAATTTGGTTTCATGTACATTCTTCACTTTCAGGACAGTTTGACCCTCATGCTGTCCTCATGTGAAATTTGGCCTGTTTTAAATTTTTTTTAACACAAAAATGGGCCGAAAATAAGAGCTGAAAATGTCAACATTACAAATATCAAATAACTTTTGGAAAAACATCAAAAGAGCACCCAGCACATTGAGAAATTGACAAAAATGTCAGAAAAATGCGATAATAGTGTTAAAAAAACTCATTTTTTCATGGTTGACGGGAAGACAACACAAGGGTTATTAAATGATGCGTTGTTTACCACATTTCAAGACATTTAAATTCCATGAGAAATCTAATAATGCCAATTTAATTTTTGGGACATTTTCAGACTGATATGTGAACACGCTTTATAAGATGAACATTTGTTTTGCAATCCAAAAAGCCCAAAACTCCAAAAGTTGTCCAATGCTACAAATGAGTATATTAAAATCAAGACTTAATCAAGAGATTAACAATGTATTCATTTACTTTTCAAGCTTTTTGTGTGTGATCTTTGCATGGAAACCTTGACATTTTTTATGTATTTGACTATTTCTTGTGTCCTGGTTTAATGACTTCCTCCGTAAGTGTTTCCAGTAAACGCAACACTCTATGTCTTAACCAGAGTCTCTGTGCATCTGGTACAGGATGTATTTTGCCTAACTTAGCACAAAAGGTTGAAGCAGAAGAAACGTTGATGTTAAAAGTTGTCTCCTCATAGTGGCGTTAAAGGTTTGACCTCGGTCTTAACTCCACTGTCAACAAAACCCAGCCAGATTGGTGACTAGCTTATTACCTAACAAATTTACCGCGGAAAATCAGCCAAGGAATTGTGTAGCTAACGTGGTAGCTAGCTGGTTGAGTAGCCAGACGACCACACATGATGTCCTGGATGAACATCTCACATCTCAACCTGGAAATTTCAGACACTCTGTGTTGTAGATCGTTGTCTAAAAAATGAACACACCGGAGGCTAGAAAATCTTCTTGGTAAATTTCCAGGTGGGACAATGAATAGTTCGGGTGTAAAGGAACAAAAACACACGATTAATTCCAACATTAGTGTGGAGCATGTCAAATTAAAAATGGCCAAGGACCTCTCCCCAACTGTTGAGGTGGTTCGGGCATCTGGTAAGGATGCCTCCTGGGCGCCTCCCTAGGGAGGTGTTCCAGGCACATCCAGCTGGGATGAGGCCTCGAGGAAGACCCAGGACTAGGTGGAGAGATTATATCTCCAACCTGGCCTGGGAACGCCTCGGGATCCCCCAGTCGGAGCGGGTTGATGTGGCTCGGGAAAGGGAAGTTTGGGGTCCCCTACTGGAGCTGTTGCCCCTGGGACCCGATACCGGATAAGCGGATGAAGATGGATGGATGGATCTCCCCAACTGGAGCACTGCTTTGTATGGTGTTAATGGAAGAGATCTAGTTGAAGTCATTTGTGTTTGTCTGTTTGTTACAGCTTGCTGTTAAGTAACTAGAGACTGTCCTCGCCTGAAAAACAGCCACATCATTTGTTTAAGCAGCAATCAAGACCCCTATTGCAGCAATTAAGACCCATATTCACGTCTATATTGATGCCGCCCTCTAGGAGTTATGTAGTGGTTATGACAAAACCAAAGCAGGAATTATGTTGGCAAATTATAAGAGAGCCAAATTTCCACATAAGGACGCAGGTTGGGGGGGTGGATGAGTCCAACAAATAGAGGATTTTCACCCAGGAGACTGGAGCTCGAGTCCCATTTGACAATAAAAGTAAACTGAGTTTTTGTTTAACTTTAGCGTCTGATTTTATCCCAAACTAGAATCTTTTTTTTAACTAACTAGTGTTGGTGCCTAAACCTAACCAAGTAGTTTATTGCCTAAACCTTAACAAACTGCAACTGTTACGTTCTCTGGTTACGATATAAAGTCATATTTTCTGGTGCTAATTTATCTAACACTCCTGTGGGTCACACTAGGGGGTAGGAATAAATAGCCTGTATCATTGTATGGTTTCAAGGACTTGAAGTTGAAAAAAAAACACCTTCGAAAGGACTTAGAATATTGCCTAACATGGTGAGGTTGTATTTTCATCATTTGTTCTCATTATGTATTTTAACTCCCGAGTGTCTGAAATGTCCAAGTCCCATGTGATGTCCGTCCAGGAACAAAGCTACCTTGAACTCTGCAGGGCAAAATAAAAAATGACATACAACATGCTAATCTGACAGCACTGGACTCGTCTGTATGTCTAGGTTTATCTCTGTTGATGACAGTAGACTAGGACTGTCAAGTTTTTGTGGTAAGCTAGACAAAACTCAGGACAGATCGACTCTGAAAACGACAGACAAAGAGGATTTAAACAGAGAACTAGCTTCACTAATCTTCTGCCTTGGACTAAACATCAAAATGTCAAGGTTTAAGGCCAAGACTCTGCTATGGCAAGCACAACTGGTCAAATAGTATTTGCAAGTAAATTTGCTTCGTCTTGCATGAAGAATGAAGGTCGCTGGAATTTACTGCATCAGACAATGGCAGAGGTTTGATCACAGAGGAAGCAAGGTTATGTGATCTTTTATGCATTCTGTGTCTTATACTGTCCTGTGGCAATCCCCACCTCTGTGCCAGTCCAAGACCAACCAGAAAACATATGTGTAAATACTGTTTGACCTGGATCTGATGGCAGTCAGACCTCCAGCAGCTTTATTTTGTTGTTGCAGCTCGGCCAGAGAGGTGCAGCGCTGAATCCGGATCAGCATGATGTGGCTACTGATTCGATTGTGTCCCGCGGAATACAGCAGAAATACTAAAGATGAGCACATTGCAGTTGGGAATGGTCTCAAAACTTATCAATTCAGTCTGGATTACCAAAATATTTTACATACAGTCTACTAAAATCCACAAAATCAGAACTTTGGAATCATATTTTGCAATTGTTTACTCTTAGAATTCGTCTATATTCTTTTGTTCATGCTGTTTCAAATCCAACACCACACCATCTAAAAGGCTTCAGAGAAAAGTGTTGCTTTGTATCCGATTAGAGACACAAACAGGTCAATGCTCAGTGTCAGACCATAGATAGATAGATAGATAGATAGATAGATAGATAGATAGAACGATAGATAAATGGAATATCATTCTTCAATAGAAACATACAAATATAATAACGGAAAAGGAAAGACAGAGTGCATCCTTGGGTTTTGAAATCAAACTTCTGTACTCTGTATTCACCTCAGGTCTGGTTTGCGAGGCGGCATCTCGCTGCAGGAGGAATGTAAAAGAAAAAAGAATAAACTCACTCTTATTGTAATCATCTTAATCATCACCAGTGACTTTAAAATGGCATGGAACTGAAGGAAAAAATACCTTAAGTAGATTCTCTGAAGGTCTGGCATGCAGAAGTAAAGTGCTTTTTTTTTATTGTAACAACAAAATACTTATAATTGTGTTATAATACAGCTCTTATGGTGATCATTTGAGTTGTTGCACTTTTTGTAACAACTGCAAAGTGCTGTCGAAAAAAAGTGGCGTTAGCATTTATTACCATGCAGCCTCACCTAGCTACTATTGTCTTGTTCTTCTATTACCCGTAAAAGAGACAGCCATCTCCCATGTTTTCTTGCAAAGAGATACCAGAAAGTGATTGGCACAGTGAGGGGTACAGTTAAGACCTAAATAGAGCTACAGGTTAATGTTCATAATGTGTATCTTATCCGCCTCAAACAGTACTGGGTACAACTAAACAGAAGACACACAAGTACTTGGAGGTTTAGAGGTCCAAGGATTTGAGTCCGACCTGTGATAATCTCCTGCATGTCTTCCCCCTTTCTCACCTAGCTGTCCTGTCCATTAAAGATGGAAAAGCCCCAAAAATGGCATGGACCTTGCTCTCTTGGATCTCAAATAAAAGCATTGCACTGTGACAGCTTGCAGCGCCAACGTGCCAGGTGACTAGAGGTCAGGGTTTCTTTTCTCTTCTCTAAGAGTCGCGGCGAGGACAGAGCCTCTGGACATGTGGCGGACGCTCCAACAGCTGAGCTACCCAGGCGCTCCAATCAGGATTTATTAATACCTGCACCTTATTATGAGATCCAACACGCACCGCTCAGCCAGCAAAAAAATGTGCTAATCAACCACCCAAACCCGACCCGCATGCCTGCAGATCTGGTCAAAGCAAGTCTGAATGTCCTGTGTCCCATCATGATGTCCTGTGTCCCATCATCAACTGCTCCTTGGAATCTGGGGTTGTTCTTACCAACTTTAAAACTGCCTCAGTCCCTATCCACAAGAAACCAGGTTTGGATTCGGAGGATGCAACCATCTATGAACCCCTCATCCTGGATGTTGACATGTGATGGCTCCCCATCCTCTGAGATCCGCAACCTTAGTCTAATCCTAGACTCCACCCTCATACATACTTTCATTACCACCCGGTTTGAACTACTGTCTGAGGTCCCCAGTAAAACCCTAGACAGGCTTCAAAAATGTCCAAAACTATGCCGCCAAGGACCTCACCCACAAATGTATATATATAATCAAATATAAAATCCTCCTTCTGACCTACAAATCCCTCTCTCCGACCTCCTCTATCCATACACCCCACCTTGAAACCTGCAGTCCTCAGACGCTGGCCTGCTCTCCATTCCCCACACCTGACTGTCCCTGCAGATATTCAAAATCCTACATCCCTGGACATTTAAACAAAAAACTCCTGAAACACCACATGTTTACCACAGCCTACAACCTCCCTTGGTATAGCCCATAGACTGTATATATACAGTATATGGTATAGCCACGGTAATTCTGCAAAGTGTCTTTGGGTTTAATGAAAGGGGCTATATAAATAAAAATTATTATTATTGCCTCTGCCGTGACAGAGGCAAAGCAGCGGGTGTGGGAGAAGTTCGGAGAAGACATGGAGAAGGACTTTCGGTCGGCA
>NC_048422.1:2590873-2594091 GCF_013103735.1 Etheostoma cragini
TGGGGTCCCCTGCTGGAGCTGCTGCCCCCGCGACCCGATACCGGATAAGCGGTCGAAGATGGATGGATGGATATTATTATTATGGCACAATCATAGGGCTGAGACAAGGCCAGACTAGGACTGAGTGCCGCCACGCTCTCCAAGGTGCTGATCCTGCTGCTGGGAGCAGCTTCAGCTAAGGAGCTGTCCAGAGTGCTCCTTTCCTCCCCAGATCACAGTACTAAGGGGATCTAGGCTGAATCCGTCCTGTGGTGAGTCCACACAACACTCTTAAGAGAAAAACTCGTAGGTGAAGCCTCAACACTCTAATGATGATAAAGCTGCGTGTATGCGTGAGGGTGAGAGCGAGCTAAGGAGCGAGTGACATAGAGAGGGGAGGAAAAGGAATAGGTTGCATGCCATGTTTCTGTAAATTACTGTTATTTTGGCTTTTTGGGCCTTTATTTCATAGGACAGATGAAGACAGGAAAGGGTGAAGAGAGGAGGGACACGATATGCAGCAAAGGGCCTTGGGTTGGACTCAAACCCGTGCCACTGAGGGTGAAGACTGAGCATTGGTACAGGGGGCGCACCCTCAACCAGTTGTGCTACCAGGGCGCTTTCTGTTATTTTATGATAACATATTTGGAGTGCTGCTTTGCGGAGTGCTTACACAAACCTGGATTCAACATGTTCAGTAAATTTCATGGAAATCCGACCATTAGACAGTATAAATTTGGGTCTGATGGTGGTGATAGAGGACAAGTTGAGAAACACCAAGGTAATTTGAAATATACTGTTTTTCATTGGCCAATTGTTTCTCCTAGGAAAGACAGACCATCAGATGGACTAACATCCGGTCTATCAACTGGCTGCAAGGCATGCAGAGCAAAAACAAAAATGTCCCCATGTTCCTCATGATCTCTTATTCTACAACAACACAGCAGGAAACTCATATAGATTTGTCCCCTACAGTGTTTTGTCTTGGAGAAGCCTCCATCCTTTACATGTAACTCACTCTGAGTTTAACCTTGGCCCATGGTGACGGTGACCCAGGAGGAAAATGATTACAGCCAGGTGTAAAATGAATGTGGCTCTCATGCTGTAAATCAGATCCAAGGATGGCTTGCTGGCCTCCGGAACCTTCATCAGAACAAGGCCATTTATGCATCACGCCCCGAACTGACCGAACATGTTGCACAACGAAGATTTACAGAATGATTTCCCACCCAAAGAAGGTGGAGCTCTTTAGGTGTCAACAGAAATCCTGTTTGAACAGGAATCAGAAGCAGGAAACCCAGATGTACACCCACACACACATACACACACACACCTCCACACAAACACAGAATCTGACCATCTACATGCCATGAAGTTCCACATTTTTTTCTTTAAATGTATCCAATTTGTATTCCTTTGAAATTTTCATCACTTCATAATGTGCTTAAAAGTATTGCAAACATGTCAGAAAATGGACTTAAGGGGGACATAACAGAGAGAGAGAGAGAGAGAGAGACATAAGAGCTGAAAGGGGACGAGGTGATCTAGTTTCCAGCTGTGGGATTAAGTGACAGACGCCCTTTTTTCCTTCAGGCTGATACACTCTTACACCGACTGAGAAAACACACTGACATGTACAACAGTCAGACCAGTTTATTAGAGCAAAGCTGTCTCCTCATTTAAAAACAAATCAGCCAATCAGTGTCACCATCCTGTTAGATTCCAACCTACTTTCCCCTTATCTGTATGTACTTTTTATCATAAAGAAGTAAGTGGCTCTGAATCCGGGAAGTTACTAAATACATTCAGCCTACATGTAAATATACATAGCCTATAGGTGCTAGTAGTAGAACTGATACCAACATGTATAGCAGTTACCATAGCAATAGTTGCACTGTAGTAGTAGGAGTAGGAATTCTAGGAGTAATAGTGGAAAAAAAACAGTAGTATCAGAAGTAGCCGTAGTGGGAAAATAGCAGTAGCAATGATAGCAGTGGATTGATTGTAGTTCAGTTAAGCCTACATGTAGTAGCACCAGTAGTCCGGATCAAGGGGAGCCCCTTACCTCCATCTCTGTGTGTTGCTGTCTCAAGCTCTGTTCTCTTTGGGAACAACAACAAACTTCGAGCTAGCAAACAACTGGCTGAATATGGCGACTTTTGAAGAAAATTTGCATTGTTCAAAGCCTGCTTGGTTCTTTCACTTTATTTCCTTAACTGGATCTGTGGGGCCAAGTTTAAACCATAAACCAGCCCCCGATTAAAAGTACGCTAAATGATGTGTTTACAGATGTTTGGCCCGATAGTGACAAAATGACAACAATGCACATTTTAATACATTGTAGTCTAGGAAATTAACAACCTATTCTCACAGTGATTACCCAAAAGATAGAGAATGACAAATGCTGCATGGAAGCACAGCAGAGCAGTGTGTGAGCTGTCAGGCCTCAGACCGCCCAGAGGCCTTCAGTAGACAGTGTTTGTGTATTTTCTGATTAGATTGCCCACCCTACCTGCACAAACGGAGAGGTGTTCAACTGGGAAACTATTAAAAAAGCCGCAATAAATCATTTACAGTATGAGGATCTAAGACAACCCAAAGAAAATCAACTGTAGGTCACATTCAGCTGTGTTTCTACCTTGTCAGCATGTATACACCTGAAATGACTAAAAATAAAATCCATCTGATGCAAACCAACAGTCAGCAAATATAGCCTACGTCTACAGCTGTGCATCCAGGCCTGGACTCACCGAAACCCAGCGTGGAACATGGACATCCTGGGTCCTCCATTAGGTACGTATCTGGGGGTGCTGAGCAGAAAATCCTTCTTGATGGACACGTAGCTGATGAGCGACAGGATGAGCAGCGCCACGCTGAACATGACAAGCCCCAGCGCGCTGGCGATCCGTACCATCCTGCCTCTCTGCGGACGCAAGCCCCCCACCACCCCCCGGACCAGAGGATCACTGACCGGCCAGGACTAAGAGACAGCCGGCACCCGGGCGCAGCGCAAAAGCGAGGGCGTAGACGCGAAGACGACGCGCGCTTCACGTAGATTTCATAGTCCATGTGGGGCGGAAGGGCAGATGCGGTGGCGCGGCAGCGGCGACGCATGGGCGGCAGAGAGGACCGCAGATATGCAGAAGGCCGGACAGGCGATCAATAAACCTCGGATATATTGACGCTTGAAACAGAAGACATGAAGGCAGAGTGGAGAGTTCGGGGGGGGGGGGGGGGGG
>NC_048422.1:2594191-2601077 GCF_013103735.1 Etheostoma cragini
CGACGACATCAAATCTGAACTCAAAACTTCTGAACTCAAAACTTCTTGACAAACGTGAAAAATTACAAATCAAGCAAACTAACTCTACATAAAATAAACGAATCTGACATAGGGCCTGTGCGATTGTAATATGCTCTTTCAAGTGTTCGAGGGTAATTCTTCAACTATGGTCCATTTGGAGCTAGACAGTTTCAGAAAATAAAAACATTTCTGCAAACAGTTTTATAGTATCAGCTCGGTTTCTCAATCTTTCTAGAAACCTTCCCTGAAGTTGGCTGTGATGATTTGTATGGAATATTATATATTTTTTGCCCTTTTTAATCTGACAGTCCAAACAAACGGTCATTTCCATTACATAACAACACGTGTGTTTTTAAGAGAAAATAATAAAATATCTTCTATTAAAAATACATTTGATTTAATAGCACACACATCTTTGTTCAAATGTGTCATGTATTTATTTTTCATAAATGTAACTGTAAAGATTTTACCATGTTTACGCTAAAAAACACCTAAAACTGTATCACTGGAACATTTCTTTTACTTATCATGGCTCAAAATCATGTATTTCTCAAAGTTTATACATATATCTTACCCCTAACTGCACAATTATCAACACCACCGAATATAGTTGGTCTGATTATATGTTTTTTATATGTTTAACTTCAACATATTGAATATTGTGGAAATGCCAGGTGTTGGTTACAATATGAATTACATGTAATGTGAAGTATTACAGTTGTGTGTAGCCTAAACTAATAGCCTATATTATTACATATACTATTTCAACAAAAAACCCATGAATGCAGGCTGAACTTTACCGTGCTGTTCTGTCGGGATTAGTAGCAGAGAAAAAACTACAAAAAAGTTATTTAGACAACCCTACATAGTAATCAGATGTAGAAAGATTCATTTTTTTAGGAAGACGGAGTATCGACAAGCCATGCTGAAGCAGCCGTGTGTGGTACGCACAGCTGCTTTGGGCTACATGCTAATGTTAGCATGCTAACATGCTCATGATGCTGATGCAAACATGCTAATGTTTCGCAAGTGTAATTCTTTGCTATGTTCACCCGCTTTGTTTCAAGACTGTTCACTATTTAAAACGTGACAGCATCAGTCATTTCAACTAATACCCAAACCAACCTATGTTCACCACAACATCACATTAAAGACATTAATAAGTGTATCATCAATCCATCCAATAGTTGTTGGGCTATTTTAGTCGGGACCACATGGTGACTATGCCATCCCTGAAGCCATGCTGCTAACATATACAAAAAATCCCTCTGGTTTCATTGCATACACTTCTTTACGTAATCCAATGGATGGATGGTTCTGTAATTAATATGAACAATATCCCTGCATTAATTATCTGGGTTTAAGGTATAAAAATATTGATTTTGTCATTGATTGCAAGGTGCTCTTTAGACCCATGAAGACAGTAGACAGAGAGACATGCTGCCGTTGCTGCTGACATTTCAACAGTGACCTTTCTACTGGTCTTAAGGCCTGAGTGAACCTAACACACACACACACACACACACACACACACACACAGACATGCCACCGAGAGAGTGAGAGCAAAATGCAATTTGGGTTCACTTTAAGCTGTTGTACAAAATTTGTGGATATATGTATCCGCCAACTAAATGCATCTACGAATGAGATTATGTATTATGTATCCAATTCAGCAGTGTTTGTTGTCAGTCTCAGATACGGAGACACTGGCACAAATAAAATTGTATTGTGTCTCTAGGATTATTTACAGTATGTATTACATGTAAGTGTTATGTGTATTGTGCCTGTTAAAAACATCTTGTATGTGTATGTGCATATGTCTATTTACTGTACATGTAGACATATATATGTACATATCTAAACTGTACAAAAATAGTTTATTTTCATCAATTAACAAAATGCAGTGAATGAATAGACAAGAGGAATCTAAATCAAGTGGATATGTGGTGTAACCACAGTTTGCCTTCAACACAGCATCAATTCTGCTAGGAACACACAGCACACAGTTTTTGAAGGAAATCGGCTGGTAGGTTGATCCAAACATCTCGGAGAACCAACCACTGGTCTTCTGGGTTTGTAGGCTTCGTCAAATCCTGTCGTGTAATCCCAGACACACTCGACGACGTTGAGATCTGGGCTCAGCGGGGGCCACGCCATCACTTCTAGGGCTTCTTGTTCTTCTTTACACTGAAGAAAGTTCTTAATGATCTTAGCTGTATGTTTGGGCTTGTTGTCCTGCTGAAGAATACATTTGGGGCCAGTCTTACACCTTTCTAATGGTATGGCATGATGGATAAGTATCTGACTGTATTTCTCAGCATTGACGACATCATTAATCCTGACCAAATCTACAATTCCACTTGCAGAAATACAGTCTCAAACTTGTAAGGAACCTCCGCCATGCTTGCCTGTTGCCTGCAGACACTCATTAATGTAGCGCTTCCTAGCCCTTTGGCCAACAAACTGCCTCCTGCTACAGTCCAATATTTCAGAGCCCCTGCTGCCATTTTTCTGCACCCCAGTTCATGTTTTTGTGCAAAGTTGAGTCGCTCTGCCTTGTTTCCATGTCGGAGGTCTCTTCTATGAAGACCACTTCTTGCCAGACTTCTCCGGACAGTAGCTGGGTGTACCCGGGTCCCACTGGTTTCTGCCGCTTCTGAGCTGATGCCACTGCTGGACATTTCGAAAGGAAAGAAGCCTGATGTGTTTTCCCTTGACCAACGTTTTGCAAGTGTACCTATAAGAATTGATGCTGGTTTGAAGACAAGGGGTAGTAACACCAAATATTGACGTGTTTTAGATTTTTTTCTTTTGTTTGCTCACTTTGCATTTTGTAAATTGATAAAAATAAACACTGATTATTTATATTTTTGAAAGTATTCTTAGTTTGCAGCATTTTTCCACACCTGTCTAAGATTTTTGCACAGTACATACTGTATATGTGTATAATAATATAGTATACATTATTTAAATGCAATTGCCTCATAAAGTTGAAATACAGGAAATCAGTCTTGAACTTGTTAAGAATACATATTTAAGTCCTGTCAAGTTATTAACAAAATCAATATAATTAATGACTTTTATCAGAGACAGTTATCATATGCAGACTGCTTCTCTGAGTCCCCCAAAAAGGAGCAGACCCCATCCTCCTCCTCCACCTCCTTCTTTGAGCCACACACACACCGTCACAGCAGTACATTTGTTCTAAACCAGCACCTCACCAACCTTGCTGTCATTGCCAACTGGCTTCTTGGTAATAAAACGTCATCTTTTACTTTTCTTTGAATCCTCCTCATCTTTTTGTGGTTTGTTTGTTTCAGCCGGCCTCTTCACCCCAGTAATGCGTCACTTCATTTTTCAATTCTACAGCTGATGGTCTTATTTGCAGTTAGTTGAGGGGAAAGACTGTATGACACTAGGTGGTACAATCTGAGACATAAACAATACAAATATATTGCCTTCTGCATTTTTATTTTGCTTTTCCCTCCATTGTAACAAACTCGTGCCAAACTGTGATGTCTAAACCAAAGTATGAACTGAACCATGACTTCTGTGACTATACAGTATTTATACTGTATATACTGTATATAAAAATAGTTTTGCTGGTTTATGAATCACTAAGGGATTTGGGACCAAAATACATTTCTGATCTGCTACTACACTATGAACCGGTCAGGTCATCTGGGACAGGTCTGCTTTCTGTACCCAGAGTCAGGACTAAACAAGGAGAAGCAGCGTTCAGCTTCTATACTCCACATATCTGGAACAAACTTCTAGAAAACTGTAGATCCGCTGCAAATCTCAGTTCTTTTAAATCGAGGCTGAAGAACTTTCTTTTTGATGCTGCCTTTCTATAAATAATTGTTAATTAATTTTTGTTTAATTTGCTTTACTGCATTTGTCGGAATTTGAATTTACTTCACTTTAATTAATAGTCTATTCAAAGAAATCTTAAATTTCAAATACAACAGAAAGCATGCAATACATAAATGAATAGCAATATGCACTTTTGTGCTATTTTTAAATAAACATCTTTCTAAATGTAAGAAAGTGGTACAGCGTGAAGAAATTATGGTTGTATAGTTTTCCAGTAATAGCACATCTGGCTTTGTGTAGACACTCATCTACTGTCATACTCGCCTGTTTCACAATATTTTGCAAACTCAAGGGGTTTTGAAGCATTAGATCAAATGTTTTTTTCCTGCCTAAACTTTCTTCTTGATGAATATCTACAGTTGTACTGCATGGTTTGGAAGCAGCTGCTGATTTAAAATAGGGCAGTCACACATGTACAGTGTTTTCTGGGGCAGAGCATGGATACAGCTTTAAAGTAGGGTAGAACATCACTGCTGTACAAGTTCTGCTACAGTCATCAATATTTATCTCGTAAAACCAGCTGAGACTGTGCAGTACCTCTGTGCCATTGCATGTACAACAGCAGTGGTTGAAAGTCATTTGGGAAATTTATAATGTAGTTTCCTCTAGAATTTCTATTTCATACGGTGTCCCTAGAGTGCAATCCAACAATGTGACAGCAAATCCTACAACACGACAGCATTTTGCTACAACACGACAGCATTGTTACGACATAAAGTTAATGTTGGACCCTGATCCTCGTCCTGATTGGTGGCTCTGTCTGTCATTTACAATGGACACTGACCCTCATCTTGATTGGTTGGGTCTTTAATTTACAAATGGGTATGTGTATGTTTTGAAAGTTTCTTTTTACATTTGAATGCTAGGTTATCCTTCTAATCACAGCATTTCAGAAGGAAATATTTATCTTACAGCTGTAGTTACAAGTTATATTTAAAATGAAGACTTTACATCAAACCTTGTGATTAGGAACCACTGAACTCAACCATGGGGTTCCAGCTCCTTTCGTTTTTTATAATCATGTCATCTGATCTGAGGCCGTGTGTTTTGGATGCTTGGGTGAGGAGAAAGGTGGAGCTGTCAACCGATCACCGTCTGGTGGTGAGTAGGGTCAGGGTTTGGGGGAAGACTCTGGACCTGGTAAGCCCAAATGGGTAGTGCGGGTAAATTGTGGACAATGTTCAAAGTTTCCATTGCTGAAGCTGCAGCGTGGAGCTGTGGTCTTAGGGTCTTAGATGCCTCAATGGGCGGTAACGCCCAAACACCCTGGTGGAGACCATGATCAGGAAAGCCGTCCGACTGAAGAAGGAGTCTTTCCGGGATAAATTATCCCAAAGGATTCCGGAGAGAGGCAGTTACAGAGTACCTGAGGGCTGCAGCCTCTGCCGTGAAAGAGGGAAAGCAGCGGGTCAGGGAGAAGTTTGTAGAACACATGGAAAAGGACTTGGAGAAGGTGCTTCTGGAAAACCATTCTGGGGAACAATCCAAGCTGTGTACAGTAAGGATGGGACGTTGTTGTCCTCAACTGAAGAGTTAATAGGATGGTGGAAGGAGGACTTTGAGGAACTCCTAAATCCATTAATACGCCCTCTATGTCAGAGTCAGAGCTGGCGGATGTTGGTGGATTGTCGTCAAATTCCCTTGTGGAAGTTGCTATTGTAGTTAAACAACTCCACAGTGGCATAGTCCTGGGGATTTATGAGATCCATCCAGAAATGCTGAAAGCTCTGGGTGTGGAGGAGATGTCTTGGTTGACACGCCTCTCCCACACTGTGTGGAAGTTTGGGACAGGGCCTAAGGAGTGGCAGACTGGGGTGGTGGTTCCCCTGTTCAAAAAGGGGGACCAGAGGGTGTGTGCCAATTACAGGGGTATCACACTTTTCAGTCTCCCTGATCAAGTCTACTCCAAGGTGCTGGAAAGGAGGGTTTGGATGATAGTCGAAAATCGAGTTGAAGAGGTACAATGCGGATTCCGTCCTGGTCGTGGAACAACGGACCAGCTCTCGCAAGGATCCTGGAGGGAGCTTGGGAGTATGCCATTCACAAAACATGTGTTTTGTGGATCTTGAGAAGGCGTATGACCAGGTCCCCTGGGAGATACTGTGGGAGGTGCTGGGGGAGTATGGGGTGAGGGGGTCCCATCTCAGGGCCATCCAAAGTAAGAGCTGTGTTTGGGTTCTTGGCAGTGAGTCAGACTTGTTTCAGGTGAGTGTTGGCCTCCGCCAGGGTGGTGCTTTGTCAGCAATCCCGTTTGTAATAAGAAATGGAAGATATTGAGGCGTAGTCAGGGTGGGGAGTGGTTGCAGTTTGGTGAGCTGGGGATCTCATCGCTGCTCTTTGCAGATGATGTGGTCCTGATGGCATCTTCAGTCTGTGACCTTCAGCACTCACTGGATCGGTTTGCAGCCAAGTGTGAAGCAGCTGGGATGAGAATCAGCAGCTCTAAATCTGAGGCCATGGCTCTCAGCAGGAAACAAATGGAGTGCCTGCTCCATGTGGGGAGTCCTTACCCGAGGTGAAGGAGTTTAAATACCTTGGGGTCTTGCCAGGTAGGGGACAATGGAGCTGGAGATTGGTTGGAGAATCGGTGCAGCAGGTGCGGTATTTTATTCAATTTATTGCACCGTTGTGACAAAAAGGGAGCTGAGCCAGAAGGCAAAGCTCTCAATCTACCGGTAAATTTTTGTTCCTACCCTCACCCTCCTATGGTCATGATGGCTGGGTCATGACCGAAATAACACGATCCAGGGTACAAGCAACAGAAATGGGTTTCCTCAGGAGGGGGCTGGCGTTTCCCTTAGAGATAGGGTGAGAAGCACAGTCATCCGTGAGGAGCTCGGAGTAGAGCCACTGCTCCTTTCAGTCAAAAGGATCCAGTTGAGGTGGTTTAGGCATCTGGTAAGGATCCCTGGTGTGATAGTAAAATCATCACTGTTTGGTGTTGCTCTGATCAATTCACAAATAAGGTATGTAAGTGTGTGTGTTAATC
>NC_048422.1:2601177-2606719 GCF_013103735.1 Etheostoma cragini
AGTCTAACCTGAGTCCAGTGTGATCATTTCCTGAGTGCCGATCGACCCCCGATCCTCTTAAATTTATTTCAATACACCTGGGCACCCCCCTAGGGAGGTGTTCCAGGCACGTCCAGCTTGGAGGGGGCCTCGGGAAAGACCCAGGACTAGGTGGAGGGATTTTATCTCCAACCTGGCCTTGGAACGCCTCGGGATCCCCCAGTCAGAGCTGGTTACTGTGGCTTGGAAAAGGGAAGTTTGGGGTCCCCTGCTGGAGCTGCTGCCCCCGCGACCGGAGCCCAGATAAGCGGACAAAGACAGATGGATGGAACTAAACCACCAGGCAAACTGTATATATAATACTGGCAGTTAAAACTAGCTACAACTCAATCAGCTCAGGCTGTTCTTATGAGCTATTTGTATGTACTGTAGCTATAAGAAATGGTTGCTCAGTGAAGGAGAGAGTTTCTGTAAGGTGGTAGCTGTCCTATCCAGCTCCTGTTACTGCTGTAGGTTACTTACTTTCCAGTCTTTATCTGCCTTGCCGGCTTGTGTGATTACCTGTCTAATTGTCTCCCCTCCTCCCTCATGTATTTAAATACTCTATTTCCCTTTGTTCAGTGCCGGTTTGTCTTCTACATCTGTGCCCTTGGTCTTAGTGTTTGTTCCAGTGAGTGAGTTTGGACCAGTGCCGGTGTTTTTGACTAAGCCTCTGCCTTGTGATTTGGATGCTGTTGCCTGCTTATTGTACTCCTTTGTACAATAAAGAAACACCTTTTTTTCAATCTGAAACCACAGTTGTGTCATGCATTTGAGTCCTCTGTCTGAGCCTTTTGTGACAGCAGCAGTAATATCAGTTATCAAGTCTTGTGGCATGTTTGTTAACAAGTTAGCCAGTCCATCCTGTCTAATTTGCATTATTGCACACACACATATATACCGGATGTAAATTATTAAAATTTTTTAAAAATAATTATAACAATTGTGGAAACACATTAACCCTTACAGTGAGGATGAAACGTGCAGTTTTCCGTGGTTCTTGCTCAGCTGCAGCAGTCCGCTGAGCACTTCAATAAAACCATAATGAAATAATAAACCCATGAATCAGGTTGATCAGACTTTCATGTGAACTCTGTGATATGAAACCAATCAGAGGAGCTCACATCTCATAAAAGAGTCAATTAATAATCAATAGTCATTAGAGCAGAGAGGACGGTGGACGATCAGAGGCTGCAGCTTCTCCTCAGCTAGAGGAGCGTGAAATTACTGCATTTTATGAACTGTACACACACACACACACACACACACACAAACAAGCACTCATAACAATGTGTGTAAACCTCCCCCCGAAGTTGAACCTGCCAAATGTAAAAGTATTTTAACAGACACACGCACACACACAGGGCTAAGCCCATTGATGATCGATGTCTGTACTATGAGTGATGTACACCCCGTCTGCTGTCCTCCATCAATACAGTGGATATAATGAAGCAGTGCAGCCTTCTCCATTTACATACACACACACACACACACACACACACACACACACACACACACAAGCAGTTCTAATATGAAGGTAACCGCCCAACCTAGAACCTGCCAATTGTAAAAGTATTTTACAGCAGACTGTACAAATATGCAGTGTAACACTCAACATGCAAAAGGCCTCACATCCTTTCAAACTTTAAGTGTTTATTCATATGATGCCGTGTGTGTGTGTGTGTGTGCATGTGTGTGTGTGTGTCATTTGAACACATACAAACATTTTAAGGAGATAGCATTATTTGATTGCAGTTTCATTTCAGCCTAGGGTTATGTTTTTACATGTTTTTGGTCTTTGAATATGAGGGATGCGTTTGTTTTTAATCAAATATGACTGCTGACATAGCTTAATTACATTAAATGTACATAAATGATGTAGTTTTTAAATAACAGAAGAAATATTAATCATTATGTCATCCTAGGTTTTTATTAATTTTATTTTATTGTAATATGATATAATCTAATACGTAATTCAGTAGTTAGATTATTTAGATTGTGGCTGTCAGGTGAGGTGGAGCTCAGCAGGTAAAGAACAGACAGCGGGAGTATAAAGCCTCCGCTCAATGTCCAAGGTCAGAACGTCGAATCAAGTTTCCACATTTCATAATTCATCATCCCAACCTCAAGATTGAAACAGTTCCTCTCTGAAGATGAGCCTGTGTGTGTGTGTGTGTGTGTGTGTGTGTGTGTGTGTGTGTGTGTGTGTTAATGGAGTAGGCTGCAGTGCTTCGTTATATCCACTGTATCGATGGAGGACATCAGACGGACATCACTCATAGTACAGACAGTGACCAGCAATGGAATGAGCTCTGTTTGAGTGTGTGTGTGTGTGTGTGTGTGTGTGTGTGTGTGTTTAGACAGCAGTGAAGGACTGTGTTACAAAGCCAAATAGAACAAACTGGCCAGAGCCCTACACAGACAGAGTTGCATTAAAAAGCCAGCAGGTCAGCTCGTTCGTCAACTTGTTAGTTCCGTTGTCCAACTGTGGTTCTGCCGTGCTCTGAAAGTACGTCCACATGGTTCAACACGAGGGCCGCACTAAAATTCCATCGTAAAATGCAAAAAAAGTGTGTGAACAAATTTTTCTTTGGAACAATGTATACCAGGTCTGACAAAAATCTCCTACAATCTCCGGCTGTTTGTCTAATTAAGAAAATAATTCAAGCATACTGCCTGCAACACCAAGCCTGGCGCTGGGTGTAAGTTGACAGGAGATGGGAAAAACGATGATCTGAAGTTAGGGGCCGTCTCAAAAATGCCTTCAAAATGACCACGGGAACTTTTCAAATATATGTTAATAGCTAAGTCATTTTTTTTTAATTGACAATTCCGAAAATGTTCAAATTCATTCGGATTTCCTTTCATTGCACACAAACAAATCCAACATACCCGCATAATATGGTAAAATGATATCTTACATGAGGTAAAGCACAATTCTTCGTTATGTTGCACAAGTCCTGCAACAGGAGCAGGTGCAACAGAATCGATTTAGGCAACAACACTACTAAGTTTGGTTTAGAAAAACATCATGGTTTGGGTTTGGTTTAGGCAATAAATAGGCTTCAGCAAAAATGGCAACTCAATAAAGGGCCAAAATGGAGAAAAAAAGAGATCTGTCTTCAAAATTATTTCCAACCCAAGTCCAAATTGATGGGTTCCAAAGTCACATGAAAGCAGGCAGGTAATTAAGTCCATGGGTCCATTGGCTGAAATCTGACCCTGCAAGGCTCTGGTCTGAGTCCCTTGGCTGAACTCTGACTCTGCAGGGCTCTGGTCTGAGTCCATTGGCTGAACTCTGACTCTGCAAGGCTCTGGTCTGAGTCCATTGACTGAACTCTGACTCTGCAAGGCTCTGCTGAGTCCATTGACTGAACTCTGACTCTGCAAGGCTCTGGTCTGAGTCCATTGGCTGAACTCTGATTCTACAAAGCTCTGGTCTGAGTCCATTGGCTGAACTCTGACTCTGCAAGGCTCTGCTGAGTCCATTGGCTGAACTCTGACTCTGCAAGGTTCTGGTCTGAGTCCATTGGCTGAACTCTGATTCTGCAAGGCTCTGGTCTGAGACCACTGGCTAAACTCTGAATCTGCAAGGCTCTTGTCTGATTCCATTGGCTGAACTCTGATTCTACAAAGCTTTGGTCTGAGTCCATTGGCTGAACTCTGACTCTGCAAGGCTCTGCTGAGTCCATTGGCTGAACTCTGACTATGCAAGACTCTGGTCTGAGTCCATTGGCTGAACTCTGACTCTGCAAGGCTCTTGTCTGATTCCATTGGCTGAACTCTGATTCTACAAAGCTCTGGTCTGAGTCCATTGGCTGAACTCTGACTCTGCAAGGCTCTGCTGAGTCCATTGACTGAACTCTGACTCTGCAGGGCTCTGGTCTGAGTCCATTGGCTGAACTATGGCTCTGCAAGGCTCTGGTCTGAGTCCATTGGCTGAACTGTGAATCTGCAAAGCTCTGCTGAGTCCATTGGCTGAACTCTGATTCTGCAAGGCTCTGGTCTGAGACCACTGGCTAAACTCTAAATCTGCAAGGCTCTGGTCTGAGTCCCTTGGCTGAACTCTGATTCTACAAAGCTCTGGTCTGAGTCCATTGGCTGAACTCTGACTCTGCAAGGCTCTGCTGAGTCCATTGACTGAACTCTGACTCTGCAAGGTTCTGGTCTGAGTCCATTGGCTGAACTCTGATTCTGCAAGGCTCTGGTCTGAGTCCATTGGCTGAACTCTGACTCTGCATGGCTCTGGTCTGAGTCCATTGGCTGAGCTCTGAATCTGCAAGGTTCTGATCTGAGTCCATTGGCTGAACTCTGACTCCGCAAGGCTCTGGTCTGAGACCTGCGGCTCAACATGTCCAGAGGCTGAAAGGTCAGTTTCTTTCTAGTTCAGACCAGAGAGAAGATAAATGGGGGAATTAGGTGAGAGGAGATGACTGCAGAACATCCACCTCTTCTCTCCTTCACTCATCCCTCCATTGCCCCATGCTTCCACTCCCACTTAGCTTGCCTTTTTCTTTTTCTCTCTTTTGTCCTTATCCCCACTCTATCCAATTTTTCTGGGCTCTCTCTCCACCCCTACCCCTCATCTTTTTGTATCTTTCTCACTCCTCTCCTAATCCAGTCTTCCGTCCCAATCCTCTCTCTCCCTTCTGACCCTCTATCATCCATCATTTCTTTTATTTTTTTCCCATTTTCACACATCCGCCAATACCCAGGTAAGAGAGCAGGGGGGGAAGAGAGCAGCTGTTGCCAGGCAACCCGGCTGACCAACCATGAGAGAAATGAAGGGGTAAAGAAGAGAGGGATTGTGGGGGGAGGAGATGAAGGACTGGGTAGGAGGCAGAGAAGGTAGGAAGGAGAAAAGGGGATGAGGCCAGATGAGATGAGAAGGTAGAAAAGACAAGGCAGGAGGAGGAAGGAAGTGAGAAGAAAGAAGAGAGGGGGGGGAGAAGGTGGTGGTCACTGTTCACTGATTGCAGGAGTTGCTCCGGCCAATCAATTTTAGCAGGTGCGTGACCAGAACTGTCTGGCATCAATCAATCAATCTCACACACACACACACACACACACACACACACACACACACAAAACTAATTTATTACAGAGGAATTTGGGAAAATAACAAGAAAAACAGAAATAGCGCCGGTGTAAGAGAGAATGAGAATGCAACAGAAGAGTAAAGAAGGAGAAATAAAGGAGAAGAGTTTGGCCTCAGATCAATCTGTGTGTCTATAAAACTTTACTGCTGACACCACAAACTAATTCAGTTTATGTTTAATCAATCACGGTCATAACAATAATATGCATTAATGATCTGCAAGAGGACACACTAATAGAAAGAACAAGTAGCTGTAGTAGTGGAAGTTTAAATGTAGTAGGAGAATTGTTTTATTATTTAAAACATTAATGGGCAGATAAGTATCAGAAGCAGTATAAGTAGTATAAGTCGTCTACACAGCAAAATGAAGGTAACTAACTGTGGGGCTATGCTTACTGTATGACCATTCTGATGTTACCATGTATA
>NC_048422.1:2606954-2610088 GCF_013103735.1 Etheostoma cragini
AATACAACTGATAAGTAATGTACAGTGAATTCATGTAAACGTACATAGCTATAAGAGTGCAACTCGCCGCATTTGTCTGTCTGAACTAGAGTTGGGTATCGTTTGGGTTTTCCCCGATACCGGTACCAAAATTATACTTTCAAAATGGTGTCGGTGCCTCAAGCAGTGCCTGAACTGATAATTTAACCCTTGAATGGTATTTGGGTCAAATTGACCCATTTCAAATTTTTACAAGAAGAAAAATGGTACAATTTACATTTTTTTCTTCTACCTGAAAATCAATGGCCTTACCTTATTTTCTGTGATAAACATGCATTGAACTGTATTGTATTGGATGTAAACATTAAAATTGTTCTGGATATGATCTCTTATGTTTTTTCCAAGATAAGAATGATCACATGGTGGATTTTTTAAATGAATTATAACCTTATGTTAAAAAAAGGAGTCACACTTCCATTTTTAAGTGTATTCTAGTAGAGACTGATTGCATTCCCTAAACATAGGTTATCTCAATTGTTTGAAATCTAGATAAAGACAATATTTGTTAATAGTTATAAAGTATAATTTATGTCAGAGTTGTTTTGAAACCCTAAAAAAAATCACGGGTCAATTTTACCTGAGGGATACGATAGGGTCCCAAAAGTAAAGACAATACAAGGGTTAACAAATAAGAAGAGCACAAGACGACAGTTGGCGACATCATAAAATGGCTCATGTTAAGGCCTTATTGTTAAAATTTAAACAAGTTATAACAATAGTTATTTCACATGTCAATTGCTGTTAAACAACAAACAAAAAACACTGCCTGGCAGTAGGATACTTGAAAACAGTTGTTTCTCACATACTGTGAGAAGATGCATACATTATGTTGTTCAGTTTGTTTGGCCTATGCCAAGCCCTGTGACCTGTGAGCAATTCCTTAATTGCATGAATGAGTAATTGCAGACATATCCATCAGAAAATACATCAACAAAGTTTTGTCCACAGAAATTGTGCAGAAGTCATGAATACTTAACTCTGCAAATGTCTGCATTCAGAGAGCAGGTTCATAACATGTGTCAAGTGCTGGAACGTGTTGTAGATGTTGTTAAGATGATGAGCAAGAGAGGACGTAGCCACAGGGAGTCCCAGTCTGAGGCCGCCTACACTGTGGAGGACATCTCTGTAGATCACAGGAACTTTTTAGAGTTTATCCCTTTAATCAGCAAGTATGACACCTGCCTGCAAGAACATGTCCCAGACTGGATAGAGAAGAGCAGGAGGATCAGACCGCAGGGAGGGGCAAAGGCTTCCTTCTCACTTTGATTTCCAAACATACAGTCAATAAAGTAATAGATCCCATCCGATGCATTATTCGAAAATCTGTTTGTTGTGAAGTTACACAAGCTGTGATGTTCTAAGTGCAAATAGACACAACACAAGACAACTCTGGAAAAAAACAAGGTTCAGTCATCCTCCGCTATGTGACCTTTGTTGTCCACGAGCAAACTGTTGCTGTTGTCAGTTGTGAGGCATCATCTGGGAAGTACTTTAATCAGTTAGTTAAAGACTAATTAATTACAATTACTCATGTCCAGTTGTGATACACAACTGCTAGACGTGAGTCATTGTATTGGTAATTCTACTGATGGTGCTACAAACATACAAGGCCAGTACAATGGCTTTTCTGCCTTGCTTTCTTCACACTCCAAACCAAGTACACGTGTGGTGTTATGCACTTGTCCTGAATCTTGTGATGGGTACACTTCAAAAGCAGTTATAGAAAGTGCTTCACTGTTTTCACTACTAAATGACCTAGCAGTTTTCATTCAAGAGTCCTATAAAAGAATGATTGTCTGGGAGAAAAAAAGTCAGAACCCTCGCCAAAGATGGCGCTCTCCCATAGGAGAAGGTCTTTGGATTTTTTGGCAACCCACAAAATGCATTGTTTATTGATGTGGCAAGTCAAAAGCCAAATGCCCGTGTCAAAGCCAGAGGTTAAAAGAGTTCCTGCTCAAGTTTGAAACCATAATCACTGCCCAAACAGTTTTGTATGTGTATGAGAAAACATCTCTTCTCTCCAAGTACCTAGGAATGAGCAGACTGGATATTCTGACAGCACATTGGATGTTTGTGGGAACACAGGAAGCTCTACAAAATGCTAGAAACATTGACTCTGTGAAAACAACAGCTGACATCTTTGTGCAGTGGTCAAGCTAGAAGAAACACAAGACACCAAACTAAAGCTTGCAATTGAGCGCCACAAAACCAGGCACATAGAATCTTCAGTAATTCTGATTAAAAGAATTTTATAGGATAAAAATGTCACGTCACGCACAAACAAATGTGTTTAGCTAACTATGCAAATACCAACTTTGCCATATCGGCAACACATTTTACAAATATTGGCCAGTAGAGGGCACTACGGGCACAAAAAGTTTGTATCTCATGAACGGCTCATCTGATTTCAGAGGTTACCATCCAGGACATCTCCTGAGGCCACCCCTACAGTGGGGTTCTGATTGGTCAAAGTGGGCGTGGCCTTTTGGACCCACATTTGGATTCACCACTTTCACAAATGTAGGCCACTTTAAAGTTACAGGGTAGATATACAATGGGTCATGGACTTCACGTCCCAAAAATTGCACGTTGACCACTAGGTGGCACTATAATGGCTTTTTGCATTTACTCCCACATCGCACATTAAAAACCTTACATCCACGTGTTCACTGAATCAAGCTGAATCACCTGATATAGTGCCCGCCTATTTCTGCTTAAAAGTTTTTTTCCGCAAAATTGCGCAATGGGCAAAACCATCTTTTTTTTAACACAATATAGGCCATGCAACGAATCTGCACAATATCCACAGCTCCCCACCGCAGCTTCAGCAATGGAAACTTTGAACATTGTCCACTCAGGTTCAATGCCCCCAGCCTCCACAGGGATGCACGAAAAGCTCCGCCGGAGGTGTGTGTTGAAAGCCGTCGGACAGGGGCCTCCTCCAGACGTTCCCAAAAAACCCGCACTACGCGTTTGGGCTTACCAGGTCTGTCCAGAGTCCTCCCCCATCCCCTGAGCCAACTCACCACCAGATGGTGATCAGTTGACAGCTCTGCCCCTCTCTTCACCCGAGTGTCCAAAACATACGGCCTCAG
>NC_048422.1:2610188-2631931 GCF_013103735.1 Etheostoma cragini
CTCCAGACAACACAGCCCTCAGGTTCATAGGGACACACAAACCTCTCCACCACGATAAGGTGATGGTTCCCGTAGAAGATATCACCTTATCTTATCATATATATATATATATATACATGTATAGTCATCCACGCAAAGACTGACTTCAAGTGCTGTGTTGTACATCTCAGAGCAGAACATCTGGACATGTAAAAATATTTGACACCATGTAATGTTGAAAATACTTGTGTGTGAACATATTCAATTGTTAAACTGAAAATTGTCACAGCTTCTGAGAGTTCAAAAAAACCCTGATGTCAAACATCTACTTCTACATTCATACTGTAATGATTTGACTTTTTTTTTTTTTTTTAAATAGCCAGTATGAACAGTATGTATCATATGCCGTATGAGTTTTAAACAAGCAAAGAAACTTATGTCTGACAGGTGTTATGGGAAGGAAGGAGGACCCAAATGCAGAGTAGCAGAACTACAACAAAGGGAGCACAGGACAAAACAATCTGGCACAAGACAAGGGAAACACAGAGGTTAAGTACAAGAGGTAACGAGGTAATGGGGAACAGGTGAGACATCAGGTGAATAACATTAGGGCGGGGCAGGACAATCAGACAGACCAAAGTAAAGCTAGACAAGACTAAATGAGACAGGAAACTAAACTATCAAAATAAATCAAGAAGTAGAATAAACAGACACTTACCGGTGACAAAAACTGGGACAAAGATACAAGGAGGACAAGGAAAGGGATAAAATAAACCAAAACCAAAATCCCAACCCACAACAACAGGGCCAGTAAAAATAATCCATCAGTGGGGTGAATTAAGGAGATAACCTCATGTGTGGTATTGAAAATACACTCAAATTGTGAAATACAATGTAATTTTGAATAACTAAAATGTAGTAACTATGTATTTACTGATCCAGAATTGGCATTATGGCTAGTAAAAGTAAATCTGATATGACAATTGTGGAAAGGAAGAATGTCACTATACATTCTTTTTACAAAAAATAATTGACTTACAGATATCTGCACTAAATATTCAGTCTAGCTCTAACATTTTAAAATTACCAACTATACCTTTTAAGAATTTAAACTAAGTTTTGACTGGTAGAATCAAAGTTTAGATAGCTTGAAAACAATTTCTACTGGTATGAATGTTATTGTGGATTACTAATATGTCTGACTGGTGAGAATATCATTTTGACTAGAAGTAATACTATTATGGATATCTAAAATGTAATTACAGAAAGGAGTGTGTTTCAATTAAATGTTAAAACGGCTTGCCATGTTCAACAATTATTCAAAATTAACTTTATGGGCCATGCAAGTTTTAGAATTAGAAGCCGGGGGGCTGGCCTTAGAATATGGGAAAAACCCGGAGAAAACTGGATTGTTGGCAGGGATGGTTTAGGTTCATTTTAACGTCTGTAATGGTGTAAGTATACTGCTATAAGTCCAACGTAAACATATTACATGTTATGTGTGTGTAGGTGTGACTTGCCAATTTAACATGGCTAAAATAAAAGGTAAATCAAGTTGAAATGTTTCATCTGTTTACCATTCTAGTCTATTCAATTAATTAAAATACAATTCGTGGAATAAAAGGAATAATTTCTAGCATAAGGAGTAGCAGTAGCATAGTGGTAGATAATACTCCTCCCTTCCTTTGTCCCCCTTTGTTTTTCCCTGTCTGTCTCCTTCATTAAACTTGAGGCTCCCAGACACCAGAACTCGCCAGTTCTACTGATCAGTCTGTCTCTAAACAGCATTGATCCGTCCCTGTACGAGCCACCATTGATCTGATCTGTTAGGATGATTTTATCCCATGAAATGAACACTGTAAAATATGACAAGCTCCACAAATCATTTCACTCCATCTAACCCTGTAGTCAGAGCAGAAGCGACTGTCAGTGAAGTGTAAGCAGTAGTAGTCCAATCCCTGTTACATCTGCCCTCAGAATCAGCTGTCTTTACAGTGCTTCAGCCCCTAAACGTGCTCGTCACCACCCTAACATCTAAAACAAAGTTATTTCAGCCGTCAAAGTTTCTCAAATGGGCCACACTGTTAGGTGGCCGACAGTTTTAAAAGATGCTGCTGGAAATACTCACTAGATCACCCATTACCATGATGAACAGCTTTCTTAGGAAATTATGGAAATGGCTCATGATTGAAAGTTTAGACACAGTAGAAGTCAGAAAGTGTTTTGAGATAGACAAACACATTTTGGTTATGATCGTATCATTGGATGTTTAGACAATAACTAACATTTAATATCGCCAGCATTATGATTATTGTATGGTCAAGGATAGGGAAAGCTTGTTGTTACAGTTTAAAAAACAACAACAACAAAAAACATCAATGGCCGGATTCTGATGGGACACTCTCCTGTATGAAAGTCAGACTTCCTTAGGGCTGGGTATTGTTTGGGTCTTTTTCCGTATCGGTGCTAAAACAGTTGACGGTAAAAACGGTATAAAACGATGCTAGTGCCTGAACCAAATAATATATAATATATTTATAAAATTTAAAAAAGGAAAACAAAACGACAGCGTGAGACATGGAAGAATAGCTTGTTATGAGCTAAGGTCACATGGTCAAAACGATTGATTAATAATGTGATAACAATAACATAATGATTTGGGTGGATGAATCCTCTATGCACGCAAAATTTAGTCATGGAGTCCCACAAAGATCTGTGCTTGGTCCAATCTTGTTCACTTTATATATGCTTATATTATCAGGAAACACTCCATAAACTTTCATTGTTATGCAGATGATACTCTATTATATCTATCGATCAAGCCAGATTAAACTAATCAATTTGCAAAACTTCAAATGTGCCTTCAGGATATTAAATCTGAATGAGCTGTAATTTTCTAATGTTAAACTCAGATAAAACTGAAGTTATAGTTCTGGGGCCCAAGCATTATCCAAAGAGATTGTTACTCTGGATGGCATCACCCTGGCCTCCAGCACCACTGTGAGGAATCTTGGAGTTATCTTTGATCAGGAAATGTCATTTAGTTCTCACATAAAGCAAATTTCAAGGACTGCCTTTTTTCACCTACGTAATATTGCAAAAATCTGGAATATCCTGTACAATATAAGTGGGGTTGTTTGAGGTAGATATCTTTAGTCAGTGTAACAGTCCATGGAGTTTGGAGAAGAAGGCAGAAGCACCGACATGGAGGCTAAGAAAACCCTTTCAGTGCCTGCTGCAGATGTTTTCTTATAGTGGGTTTTATTTATCAGTCTTGTTGAAAAGCTGAAACATGATACATGTTTTTTTATGTTTACACTTACGGTGGCCGACAGGGGCAAACGCCAACTTAAAAACAACAACACAACAACAACAACAAAACACAAGCTAATTAAGAAAACATCTTCATTAATTTGACAAAACATGCACAGCAGTCATCAAACGTGCTGCAAATACACACAAAACCAAGTACAAGTACATAAACATACTGCACATACAGAAACAATGCAAAAAGAAAAGCACACATGGTGTAGGAATATCTAATACCTATCTAACCCTGTCATTCTAATACAAATAAAAACTACTTTGTTGAAAATAAAAAACTCTCTTTGTCAACAATTATTACCTTATCAATACCAAATCAAATGAGTAGCATTTGAGTACTGTTTCCAGTACATTATTGAACCAAAGTCAACATCTTTGACTTGTGTAGCAATTCTTTTTACAGTGTACCGACTTCCCAGCTGATCAGGCGGAATAAATAGGGACAGTCCAACACATGAGGTAGAGCGACACTGACTCACTTCATTTCAGAAAATGTAATCTTGGATGTTCGATTATGAGATGATGAAAGTGAAAATGAAAGTAAATGTGATTGAGGGAAAGAGAGTGAGTAACAAAGAGGAGTGGGAAAGAGGAACAGATATATGGCAGAGAAACAACAGAGAAACAGACGAGATTGTGTGATTCAGTAATTCAAATTTTAACATATGCTTAATTTTCATCTGGCACAAAATCCCAGAATAAATCTATTCATACTAAAGGATACAATCAATGTGAGTTTGACCAGTATGCCTATAAAGTTTAATTATTTTAATCAGTATGTAAAACCTTTCCTCCTTCTTAATGGCTGGCATATTTTTTAAACACAGTAAAATAGTTCACAGGAGTAAAACAATTTAGATAAAGAGATAGATATAGCAGTAGACAAATGAAAAACTGAACAAAGAATAGTGCAGGGCATCCATCAAATATCAAAATCACAATCAAACACAAAGACTAATTAAACTTTAAAAAGTTCAAAGTAATAGAGTTTGAAGTTAGAAAGTTGACAAAAGTATGCCCTTTAAAAATGCATGCATATGTACACAGATTGGATGTTCATTGCGTGTGCAAATAGGATCTTTTCGTAAACATATTGTACAAAAAACATATAGTACTGTTTGCCAAAGTTGCAGAGAATTTAAATGTGAGTCCAACTACAGTTAATAAGTGAGAGGGAGCTTAGGAGCCTCCCAGTCCACTGATGTCCATTCTGCGACAGAGTGGGAATTAATTTGAGGGTTTGCAAGCTAACATGTTGTCAACTTATAGTGTGTTTAGCAGGTAATGTGTAGCCTGATCAAATTTGCTAATTTATTAATAGCATTACTAAATCAAAATACTCTCGGTAATTTGGTACAAATAAAATTAAAACTACAAATGTAACTATGTTTCTATGAATCCTGGATGACAGCCAGAGGCAGTGCTTAACACTGAATATGTTCCATATTGCACTTATTACTTACTTGCACGTATTAAGTTCATTCCTACAGAATCTTCTTGCGGATTTGCAAGATTCCGAGTGACCAAGAACTCTGGCAGTCATCCAGGCTTCATAGAACCGTAGTTACATTCGTAACTTTTGTTCTATTTCATCCTTTTGGCGTTTTTCCACTGCATGAACCTACTTGACTCGCCTTGACGCGCCTTTTTTTATTTTCCATTGCAGAAAAAGGCCCTGGTACCTGCTCACCCGCAAATTCCACAGGATGTGGAACGGCTGTGGATCCTCTCCGAAGCTGCTGCGGATCCTCTCCGGAACTGCGGCGGAGTCATTAGTTTTCCATTAAAGTCAATGTGTTTACTTCCACTATTTTTGCTGGAGTGCTCTGCATCAATTCAATGTCCTGAACAAACCTGTTGTGTTTAAATAGTTTAGCCAGCTTCTTTTTTTTTGCTGAATCCAGCTTCTTTTGAAACTAATTTGGCTACTGGCTGTGGTAACAGCCTGGATCAAAAGCAAAACTCCTTCAACGTTTGTTGCGTTAGGTCAAGGCAGTTTCCTGCTATGACAACCAGCCATGGCTCGCCTCACACATGAGGTGGTAGGCTACTAATCTGCAATGGAAAAAGGAGGTTTGGGCAATGATTAGACATTAGTCGAGGCGAGGCAAGTAGAGCAGGTACCATTAATAGATAAACACCATTAGTGACCGCAAGAGGCAGTGCTTAACACTGGGTGACTCATATCAACAGAGTCATGAGGAAGCCTGAGTACCCCTCACAAGGATGCAGCAGAGGACCTTGCCTGGAGAACCACGCCCAATGGATATGGGGATGGCAACATTCGTTCTCACGTTATTCTTTTAACAACATGAGAACGTGCTTGGCGACACCCCTGAGGCCGCGGCACATATTTCCTCCAAGGGCACACCTTTCAAAGTCGCCCACAACGCAGAGATGCTCTTGATAGAGTGGAGTTTAACTTTGAATGGTAGAGACTGTCAACTTGCTCTGTATGCGGAGGCAATGGCCACCATAATAGACACTGCTTGAAGAGAGGACAGCCTTTCACATGACCACTATGACAGGCGAAAAGTTGCTCAGACTGGTCATATGCAGACGGTAACATATCTAGGAGTGTATATTGACAAGGACCTGAGTTGGTGCACACATGTAACAAAGGTCTGTGCCAGAACTCATCAGCTTCTCCACTGCTTGCGCAGGCTTAGAGTTTTTGCGGTCTGTACAAATATCATGTTAATCTTCTTTAGAGCAACAATAGAGTCAATTCTATGGTATGGTATTACCAGCTGGTTTGGGAATTTGACAGTAAAATCTAAAACCCAGATTTTTAATCTGGAGTAAACGGCAGGTAAAATTATGGAAACACCTGCACCACTCAGCCCACAGGAGCTTTTGGAACAGGCAACAATCAGGCAGGCTAAAACCATTCTGTATGATAACTCTCATGTTTTGTTTTCACAGTTTGAGCTGTTGAACTCAGGAAAGAGGTACAGGGTTCCTTTGTGTAAACAGGTATAAGCACTCATTTGTCCCTATTGCAGTAAAGCTCATTAATTAGCAGAGATGATTGTATCACTATGAATATTTTAATGTATATCTGTGACTGTGATGGATGAATGAAATTGTTTTTGTTTTGAAGTATGGCTTTTATCTTATTTAGTATAGGAAATTGTAAATCTGCAATTTGCGAAGGGCCTTGAGTAGCCCATATGTTGACCGTACATTTGTCTTTTAATTGTTTTTAACCCTGTCCTTGTCGTTGTGTCTGTAACTCTTGCAGCTAAGTAAGTTGCTCAGTGTCCAAAGCAAATTTCTCCTTAGGGAGACCAATAAAAGTACTTTGACTTTGACTTTGACATAAGCCCTAAGGGCCGCGCTGGGCACAACAGACTCAACTCTTCCCCCCCTTAACGGCAAGCAGGGTCAAAACATGCCAGGTGGATAGGCTGCTTGAGGTGAGAGCGGGGCAGCACTTTAGGGAGGAATGGCAGATCAGGCCACAAAGAGACAGCCATCCCAGTTCCACCTCAAACAGGAATCACTCACTGACAAGGCATGTAGCTCGCCGAAACGTTTAGTGGAAGTAATTGTGAGGAGTAATGCAGCTTGGCCAACAACCACCTCAGCTCTGCCTGCGCCATGATGTGGGATACCAGCATGTGGGTCCCACAGTGTTGTTGTAGACCGCAACATGTTGCAACGAAATGGCAGCCAAATAGACTCTTAGGATAGAAAAAGACTGGCCACTGTCCAGAAGGTTCTGCAAAAGGACAGTAGGCACAAAACAATGCACATTGAACATGCACATGCATAATTATAAGTTGGTCACCACTCAGAAAAACGTTCCCACTTATTCCCGTCCGGCAGACAAGTCTCAGGTAATTAGGCTAGTATTCCTGACCGGCTCTACACAATCTGTCTACAGCAGGTCGGGCCCTTCAGTGGTCAAACCCACAGCTGAGGGCGGCAGGGGTCGGGATGACATATCTGACCCCCCAGCTGAGACCGGTCTTCCCTGCCGTCAAAGCACCAGGGTGCCTTGCAGCAGAGACTGTGAAGCAGGGAGAACCAGAAGGGGACACCAGAAGAAGCCTGAGGCCCTGATGAAGCACTCAGGTCAACATCTCTGAGGTAGAAAAGATCTACCTCCGCCCAGCCGGAGAAACCCCAGATCCTGTGTACCACATCTAGATGAAGCCGCTACTCCCCCGGTGGAGGCTCTTGAGTCTCAGGTCTGACTTCTAGTCTGCAAACTGGTTCCGCTCTCCTGGTAAAAAACATTGCCCGTAGGCTGGTCAGGCTGGGGGGAATCCTTATGTTCTTTTTCCCCAGCATGTTTACTCGGATCAGGGAGGCTCCAAAATCATGGTTGCAGCTGTCGCAGTAGTCCCGCTACACGTTCTGCGATGCCATGTTCATCTTGCTACACTCTGTGGTGCCCTGCTACGTCCTGCTGCTACAAAGAACTACTACAAACTACAATTTTTTGGGACTCTTATTGCCACTCTTCATTTTAACCCCAACCGGTTGTCAGACACCGCCTACAAAGAGTCTGGGTCTGTCCGAGGTTTCTTCCCAAAGGGGAGTTTTTCCTTGCCACTTTTACACTGTTGCTTGCTCTGGGGAACTACTAGAACTGTTGAGTCCTTGTAAATTCTGGAGTATGGTCTAGACCGACTCTATCTGTCAAGTGTCTTGAGATAACTCTTGTTATGAATTGATACTATAAATCAAATTGAAATAGAAAATTGAAATGAGAGCCCTCTTCAGCATACTCATTAAAGAGAGTGTCTAAAGCCACCAAGGGAACCATATTCTCCTCAACCACAAGCTCAACAGCGGGTGGATTGGGTGGAGCAGCATCCACCGTAGCAGCACCGGAAGGGAGGGCCGGAAGGAAAGAGTTAATCTGGTCCAGCTCAGCGGTCAGCAAGTCTACCTTAGCAAACAGCCCACCAGACTTAGCCTTCGCGGTCCGACACTCAGCTAGAGTAAGCTGGGCTGGCAAGCAGCGAGTAGCTTAGTAATCATCAATAATGAACAGTTGGCAGATGGCAGACAAGCTGCATAGCTAAAAGATGAACAAGGAATGAGCTTGGGGATGAAACTGGAACTTTGTAATTATGCTGATATAAATACTCAACCTATGCAAGCATGATATGGAATAGATAGATAGATAGATAGATAGATAGATAGATAGATAGATAGATAGATGTTTATTGATCCCAAAAAATGGGAAATTACGGTGTTACACCAGCACATAGGAAAAGATATACATACATACAATATAAATTAAATAATATTAATAGTATTAATAAAATATAAGAATAAAATATAAGAATACAAGAACAAATATTTAAATATATACAGGATGGGAAAACAAAATGTGCAACTGCTTAAATAATATGCTAAATGTATGCTAAAATGTAAATGAACCAATTGTGCAGGTTGCCCTTTTGCAATATTGTGGTGTCTAAAAGTCTCATCTAGAGCCCAGTGATGATGTGTTGAAGAGTTTTATTGCCTGTGGTAGGAATGATTTCCTGTAGCGGTCCGTGCAGCATTTAAACTGTCGGAGCCTCTTAGAGAAGCTGCTCCTCTGTTGGACCAATGTGGGGTTGAGAGGGTGGTCAGGGTTATCCCTGATAGATAACAGTTTGTTCAGTTACCTCCTCTCCACCACACAAAAGTGTCCTGCTGCTGCCCCAGCAGATAGCGGAGGAGAACAGAGCGCTGGCCACAACAGACTGGTAGAAGATCTCCAACATCCTGCTGCACACACTGAAGGATCTCAGCTTCCTCAGGAAATAGAGTCTGCTCATCCCCTTCTTGTAAACAGCAGTGCTGTTTACCTTCCAGTTCAGCCTGCTTTCAATGTTGACACCCAGGTATTTGTACTCCTCCACCATGTCCATGTCACTTCTCAGTATGCAAAGGGGCTGTGGAGCCGTTCCCTTCCTCCTGAAGTCAATCACCATCCCACTGGTCTTATCCACGTTCAGCAGCAGGTGTTTCTTACCAAGTAGCAGTGGCTGGATGGTGTTGAATGCACTGGAGAAATCAAAAAATTTGATTCTCACAGTGCCGCCAATGCCGTCCAGGTTCAAATGAGCTCGCTGCAGAAGATAGATGACAGTGTTGTCCACTCCCAGATGAGGCTGGTAGGCAAACTGTGGAGGGTCCAGAGAAGAACTCACCTGGGGCCTCAGGTAGGCCTCTCTAGCACCTTCATCACATGGGATGTGAGAGCCACTGGGCGGTAGTCCTTGAGGCCAGATGGACTCGACTTCTTGGGGACCGGGACAAGGCAGGACATCTTCTACAGTAGCGGCACCCTCTGCAGGCTCAGGCTCAGGTTGAAGAGGTACTGGAGAAAACCAGACAGCTGACTGGCACAAGTCTTCAGGACCCTGGGGCTGATGCCGTCCGGGCCAGCAGCCTTGCGCTGGTCTAGCCTCTCCAGCTGTCTCTTCACCTGGCAGGGTGTGAAGGTAAAGCAGGGGGGGTGCTTGAATCGTCAGTGGGGGGAGGGGAAATGTGCTGTATTGGTGGTGGGGGGAGTGGGCTGACTGCAGGAGGGCCGACTACAGGGGAGTGAGGAGGGGGTTGTCTGAACAAAAGGGGGGGGGGAGGCAATGAGGGGGTGTAGGGGGTTGGTGGAGTGGTAGAAGAGGCAGGGGATGGCTGTGAGCTAAACCTATTGAAGTAGCAGTTTAGCTCGTTTGCTCTCTCCCGGCTGTCTGGTGTTGGTCCTCTTCTACCCCAACACCCGGTGATCTCTTTCATCCCCGTCCACACCTCCCTCATGTTGTTCTGCTGGAGACTGGCCTCCAGCTTCCTCCTGTAGGTGTTTTTACAATACCTCAGTTTATCCCTCACTGCTGTACTTCCCTAAGCTCCTGTCTGTCCCATGACCTGAAAGCTGTCTTCTTCTCCTTCAGAAGGACGTTCAGGTCACTGGTGATACACGGCTTATGGTTGGGAAAACAGAGAAGTTTTATTTTCTCTTGTGGAATATATTGAGCAAAGGATGACATAGAACCACACCTTGGCCACACTTGCCTCAAAAAAGCCATTGTCTGTAGGCCCACCTGAAGATCACAAACGTTATTACAGTTAATCTTCTGGGGACCTTAAATATCTCTATACAATTGAAACAATGCTTTAGATACTGGTAAACCTCTTCCAAATATTTAAAAATTGACAATAAAGCAAGGGATGCTTAAGGCACATGGCTACACACGCACACCAGTGAATAATGACAGAGGCTTAGCAATGCTTATCCATGACACTGTGTGCATTAAAATAGCCGTAAACTTGTTTTTATGTGTTGTCCATGTTTCAAGAATTTTACTGTGTTTTCACTTCCTCAAAGTTAATCTGTCACTTACAAATGCCTTGTTCAGCATTGTGCCAACCAAACTAGCTAGCCAACTTAAGGAATTGTTTGTTGATTTTTTGTGCTGCGTACATGCAGATGCGTGGCAGCGCAACCCGGAGGCCACATTTACCTGTTGGTAAATCTTCACTGGATGACTCGCTTTCCAGGAGTTGAAAATCTCACATTTTCTCTCTTCATAGCATAAAGCTTAGCACAGCGCCATTGCAACAATAAACAACACTGGAATCATCCTCCCCAGTTCCACCCTCACCTTCAAAAATTGGGTTGCAAATACCAACATGGGTGACTTCACAGATACAACGTTGATTATTATTATTATAGCCAATTAGAAAAACTAATAAATGAAGTTGTCAGTGAGCATTACATTTAGCACAGGCACGTTTAGTACGCACATTTTGCAACTTTAAGCTGGGGGTGAAGTCTTTTAAAAATAAGCTGTTGCAAAGCTTTATGATGTAGAGGTACTTTTTAGGAGACAAGGTGTACACCTTATCCATTGTTAAAGTACTTACAACATTTATACTAATAAGCTCATGTTCTCTAGTGGATTCGAACTTGCGACCTTTTGCACACCAGTCTTCCCCTGTGTCATCTGAGGCCGATCCAACCTGGGGTTTGAACAACAGAGACTATGGACCGCAGGATGAATGAGAAACCGCCATTAACCCTTTTCTGAGGAAATGACCTGTAAAAATGACAATCAATACCTATCCAAATATTACCCCACACACCCCATCACAGCTCTGACTCTCAGTTTGAATTGTTTAATCATTGATTTCAACTCAGCGGCACATTTTAAGTGGATATCAGTGAAGAGTGTGTCTGTTGACACACACTCTCACACACACACACACACACACACACACACACACACACACACACACACACACACTCACTCTTGTAGCTGCTTTGTAGTTTATCAATTTAACAAGTTTAACCGTTGATGTCATTGCTGTTTACTGACTGATTGTTGACATCATTGTCTCTTTTACAACAATGACCAATGGTTGATGTATTCTCAGTTCGACCTTCAGCTCTACACTGAGGATGCAATATTTAAGGTCCTTGGTGCTGTAATATTGGTTGTTTTAAAGAAATTTAGTTTTGTCCATTTAAATGTAAGTAATAAAGAGGGTTAACTTATGATTGGTTTAAACTAGCGAATGAGCCATCTGATTTATGTTTTGGTACTGTAGTTTGCTTACTTGCTAAAAAGGGTTTGGGGTTACATGACTTGATTTTAATTTTACTGTTTTTTTATTAGCCAACACAGGTGAAGGTTGCAACAGACACTTTTCACCATTACTTGGAACACTTGTCTCGACAAGGTGTAGATCTGTTCACACGGTTAAGAAGCTAACTTTATGTTGTCTCTTTCTCTCTGTGATTTGTATTGAGTGTTTTAGTAAAAGTCAAGGAACACAATCACAATCCAGCTGTGTTTCGGTTGTCATAACAACTGCATTGCTAGTGATCAATTGTGATTAATGGTTACAAAATGCTTACTGGCGCACTGGGTTGTTTTTATCCTGTGGTCCTTCATAAAAAATGAACGTTAACATAAAAACATGATTTTGTTCTCATACCCAGCAACGGCATTAACAGAAACATGGCATTTCCACTCCTCTATTCCCTTTTCTTCTCTGGTCTTCCTTACTTTAATTTCTTCCCCCCCTCTCCTTCTCCCCTCTCCCCCTGAGATGTAGTAATATGTAGAGATGATGACCTATTGATTTCTGCTGGAGGGATGTTTGACAAGCAGCTAGCTGCTGGAACACACTCAGGTTGTAATCTCACTTGTTCAGTAATTAGCAGTTGACTTATTACATTGAGACTGAAGCGGTGACACCGCAGGGCTCCAGGCAGCACTGATGCTTAATTTATTTTGGGAAAGTTTTGATATTTGAGATGTTATTTCATGCTTTTCATTTTATCCTTTTCATGCAGTAAACTACCAAAAATACCCCCCAAAAATGTGGCTTTATTTACCATCATCTATGTACCATAGATTTTGCCTACAAGTAAAACCAAGTAAGTTTTATTCATATTGCCCAATATCACACACACACACACACACACATACACGCACAGGACTGAGTTTGAAGTGTAGTTCTGTTGTGTTACAAAGATAATTTATGTTTTGTTCAACAATCAGAGTTGATTGTGTAGGGGGATACTATCTCGGATTAGAGGACAGCTCTAGACCCCAAATGCATTGTCACACCTATAGCTTGTTTGCCTGGTCCAAATCCGTTGATGAGTTTGTAACCATCAATTTCCCCTTGTTTCATTTCACAACGTGGAAAAATCCAAGCGTGCCGTTACAAACCACACAAGAATGTCAGCTGCACTTATTAGTCAAATGTGGCTGGGGCGGGAACAAGAAATTAAACACAGGAAGAAGGTCCTGTGTTCTGGATGGTGCACATTTCTTGCATCTCCATGTTCAATATCATTTAAATAATCAGACATTGTTTTGGGAGTGATCTTTCTTCGTCTGCTTTGCTCACTGAGACTTTGGTGCACAATGGAGTGTGATTGCAGCATTCACACCTGCCCAAACAAACCACACAAAAGCCCCTAACATACAAGAAATGTCACTGTCAAAACACACATGCAAAACGTTATTTTCCTGTATGTTCATAAGTGTCAGCAAAGAGCCAATAACAGCGTGCAAGTTGTGCAGCTCCATTCCCAGGTTATGCTCCCTTGTCACCGCTATTCAGGTCTCACCAACACACAAGTTGAAGCAGTACACACACACAGATGCCCATTTGCATTCACACAAAATCTGGCAGTGTGGCATTTCCCTCTGAGTTGTGGGTCTATTTATTTATGCTTTAAAATGTAACCACAGTAAAACAATACAAAATGATCGTCTTACTCCTCAGATTTACTGCTTTCTTTCTTGCAGTAATTTACTCTCTAGCTTGCAGGAACACTGGTGATCTCTCTCTCTCTCTCTCTCTCTCTCTCTCTCTCTCTCTCTCTCTCTCTCTCTCTTACAACCCCACTTTAAAGGATGCTATCTCTTCACCTGTAGATACATTACTATCTACTGTAAGTCTGTCTTTGTCATAGTCATTACATTTTGACTATGGAAAGATTAGTCAGTGATACGGTCCTGTTATGTAGTAATTGCTTGGTAAAAAAATACTGTGTGTAATATATAACAGTTGTGTGGCAGTTGTTAAGTACCAAAAAACATTTCACAAACTGCGAAAAGAGTGTGTGTGTGTGTGTGCATGCGTGCATTTGTGCGTGTGTAAATCATACACAGATGCACGTGCACATGCAAGTATATTTGTGTTTGTATTTTAAAATGTATTTCAGTATGTGCAAATGGACGTAGTACTATGTGTGTGTGTGTGTGGATGTGTGTGTGTGTGTGTCCTCTAACTAAATGGACGGGTCTAATCACCTCAGAGGGAGGAACCTCTTCCCCTTCCGCCGCCTCTTAACATTAACGGATATTAACGGCCCCCAACGCTCCTCCGTTTCCTACTGAGAAATGAAATACATCACTAATGGTTTATCACAAACACGGCTAATGCTTTATGCAGACCTCTTACCATCAATAAATGATGGCACGTAAAGGGGGAAGGGGTGCTGTGAGAGCTGACGGGGCCTAAAGGGGAAGAGTTGGATCAGTTTCAGATATTAAACAGAAAAAGGAGCGCTTGATTTGTCTCACTTTGTGGCGATGAGGTGATTAATCTGTTTTTACTATCTGTGAGTGCTCAATTATTCAGTTTTTTTTCTTCTTTTTGTAAAGATAATTTTATGGGCATTTTAGGTCCTTCATTTTTATAGGACAGCTGAAGACATGAAAGAGCGGGAGAATGACATGCAGCAAAGGGCCACAGGTCAGAGTCAAACCCTGGGCCTCTGCGTTGAGGAGTAAACCTCTTTTTATGGGCTCTATCAAGTGAGCTTTTTCATGGCAGGGATCACCCTGCTTCCCACCATGCTTCCCAGCATGGCAGGCTAGTTGGCTTCCCACTCGGTTTCTCTTCACTGACCACTGACATGCAATGAAAACAAGCTACAACCTCCTGCAACCGCGATGGCTGCACCTAATTAGACGACGAATGCTTCACATAAGGTTGTCTGCTCCCTTATTTCAAAAAAGACCGTAGTGGCGGCTTATTTGAAAAAGAATCTTCTTTTTTACAAAAATAGTTGCCGGTTGGGGGTGTAATGAACAGTTGCAATTATAGTCACAATAAACATAACAGAACTATAGGATTAGAAATAGTAGTTGTAGTAGTTAATGGCATAGCAGGGAACTGCAGGGTGTAGCACGAATAACATGGCGTAGCAGGGCAGTGCGGAGTTTAGCAGTGTAGCAGGGCGCAGAGCAGGACCACGGCGCCGGCTGCAATTATGATTTGGGTGGCACCCTAATCCAAGAAAACTCTGTGGTGAAAAAACTCCTCAGAGCTAGGTTAGTAACAAGCATTTCTGGGATGCACACAAATGGAAAGGGAGTGGAGAGAGGAGCTCAGTGTGTCAAAACTATAACAACATGACTAAGAGCCGGTCCATGGCAAACCAGAGCCAGCTCTATACAGGTTGGTAGATGAGTCTGAGGACTATGAAGAAAAGCAGAAAAGAGAAGGGGTGCCGTGTCTGCAGCTACACACCCTCCCCCGCGGGTCAAGACAAACGCTGCAACTCCTCACTCCCTAACTATAAGCTTTATCAAAGAGGATAATTTTTAGTTCACTCTTAAATGTGTCAGACAAAATAAAAGGATTATGTCTTTTTTGAAGTGTGGACAAAAAGCACAGTGGGGAATTTCAAAACGTTTCTCACACCAATAGACTGTTCACCACTTCACTCAAAATCTCCTACAGAGCTTTTACGTACCCACAGCTCACTAACTAAAGTCAAGAAGTATCTTTGACACGTCACACCAGGAAAATATAACTCACAACTAACATACCTTCAGCTGCCGGTAAGTTGTTCCCATGACAATGAACAAGCTCTATCGACCTTCATCCACACCTGAAAGCAGTTGGACCTTGTTTAACCAAACTACTATTTCCAAGATAATGAGAATAACACTCACTGTTGCTTTCTCTTTGTGAAGTTTATTGGTGTTTTTAGATTTAGGACTGTAGGACTTTACACTAGAAACAAACCAGACCATCAATGATCATTTTGATCTTGACCGAGACCACCTCACTTTGTCAGACCAAGGTTTGGCTGTTAGGTCCAGACCATGGTCTACGGGAGGTTTCCCACCTGTAACTGGTTCAGATCAATTGAAAAGTCCAAAAACCCAACCAAAGGGCCCTCAGTTGACATTTGTATGGGCCCATCAGGCATCATTCATTAGTTCAGAACAGTAGATTCCTTGTACACTAACTGCAGTAAAACTAAAAATAACTGAAGAGATGAAAACCTGATTTTCAACACACACACACATTTGACCCTCATATCCAGTATCCTCCATGCTCCCCTGTGTCCTCATTAACCCAACCTCGGAGGCCGCCATTCATCTCTCTGCCCCCGTCTCATTCCCTGTAATAACATCCTCGCCCCGTCGCCTCGTTTAACTTTTTCAATTAAAAGAGGAGGTTCGCTCTATTAACCCCTCGCCTCCTCCTGCCATTTTTCCAACCTAACGTTGTTTTTGAGAGGGCCGCGGGGATGGCCCAGTTGGTCGTATATTACCCCGAAACCAGCGTGGATCTTCATGTGCTGACAGCAAGCAGCAGGCGTAGGGGTGAGTTATGGAGCCTCGATGGAGAGGGCAAATCATAAGTTTGTGTGTCATCCTGCTGAGGGAGACGAAGGAGGACAGATACATAAATAGACTCTCTAACTGTCTGTCTGATACCATGTCTATCTCTACCTTTCTGTCCTTTTCTCATACTGTCTTATCTGCTTTTATTTCTTGTGTCTCTGTATACATCTGTCTAATACTGTCCTGTATCTTCATCTCTCTGTCTTTCAGTGCTTCTTTCACTGTTCCAGTTGTCTTACTGATATTGTCTCCCTGTATTTCGCTTCTCTGTCTGTGTCTTACTGATTCTAAAGTATAGAATGTGTGGTATACCTGCTCTATCTGTGAGCTGTCCTGAGATAACTTCTGCTGTGATTTGACACTATGAATAAAATGTAATTCAATTAACTAACACCTGTCTCACTGTGTCTGTCTGTTTGTATCACATTAGCTGTTTCTGTCTTTTACCTTCTATTTTGGCATAGCTGTCTAATGTAGCTACTATACTTGAATATAATAACCTTTTCTTGATTCTAACCTCTCTAATCACTCATTTTCAGTTTTAGTATCGTAGATCTCACAGCACAGCTGTTGTCACTAACCTGTTTTTTTGTTTTAAAATGATTTTATCTGCATCTCAGCAGCTTGGTATTGACAGATGGTCAACATATTATTTATGAGCTGCGATCAAATTTGATACTTGTTGTCAGAGAAACTAATACAGATTGTTCCATTGTGCCCGTGCACTTTGATTGTGAATTTGTCTGCATCAAATCACATTTACTGTCATTTCAAAGAAGTAGAAATGCTCCATCCCTGGCTTCTTTCCTCTTCTTGCATATGAACTGTGTGCAATGTGTAGGCAGAGTCAGTAGCTAGACTTCTCTGTGTCTTTAGCTGCAGACTGTTGTACTGTTAGAACGTTCTCTTTCACGAACTTAAAGCAGCTTTAAAGGGCAGTAAGATAACAAAAAAAAAAATGCACAACACGTTTTACTGACATGACGGATGTGGGGCTCAAGGGAGAGGGTGGAGTCAAAGATCACGGCAAGGTCTCGGGCCTGGGGAGATTGATAAACAATGGTGCTGTCGATTTTAACTGCGTTCAAGCCAGCTACTAGCTAACGGTAGGCTAAAGTTACCGGCTTCCTAGTCGTCCATTGCCGGACTCATCTCCACAGCGTTGTGGAGTAAAGTCTGGCTACACCACAGTTGCATTCTGGGAGAGGTGAAAAAAAAAACACTCTGGGTTGTCTGCATTTATTTAAACAATCACAATCATCTTGGATGGCGCAAAGTTACGGATGCAGCAACGGTGGTTCTGTAAATGGTGTTGGCAAGGGACTTGTTTTATTGAAAAATTTGCAAAGAAAAAGTGCAACATACAACAGCAAAGACGTCAAACTGCAGAACCAGTGAAAGGGAAGGGATTTGGTGTAGGTTGTACTTTTGGTAAACCAAAAGTTATTTTTGGTGATGGCTTATGACTGATCTTCAAGACTTTAAAGAAGTATGCATTACCACTTTACAACTAATAAAGGCATGAGTTACTATTAGTTACCTGCGGGTGTCTTATTAAAGAGTGGTGCCTATTTTTTCTGTCACTCTGTACTGGTTGGTCTCATACTATCTCTACATCTGTTTATCTTATTGTTTCCATATCCCTGTTCTTGTATATCTTTTATTGTCTGTCTCACTTTCTTTGTACCTGTCTCCCTTGTTTGGGTTTTTCTCTTTCCACTTTATTATGCAGATGTCTTCTCAACGTGTCAGTTTTACTTTACTTATCCTACCATTACACCTAATTCAGTTGTAAACTGACGTTTCTTTAAACAGTAATATTGCTCTTAATTTCTGTCTTATCTGAGCAATAATTTCTCTCCATGCTTGTCTGTCTCACTCCCTAAAAAAATGATTGTGCTCCAGGCCAGAACAGAAGATATCCAAGATGAGCTGCCGTTATTAAAAACATCGCCACCCAGTTACCTTCATGACAGATGACATCACCGTGACATCATCATCATCATGTGTCCCACCGTATCTGGTGCTGAAGGTCACCTTGCTTTAGACAAACAGTCCATTTCTTCTGCAACACTTTGGGCAGACAGAAACTCATTACTGGGGTTCATCTCTGACGTTAACCTGTGCCATCATCTGTAATATTTAACATGTAGTAAGAATTCACATTTATTAGTAGTAGGTCTACTGCAGAACTGGCATCACAAAGAGACACAGAGGTAGAAAAATCCCACATGCAAGTGTGTACATATATACAGTATATATATATATATATATATATATATATATACACTCACCTACATGTAAATTTACATATATACACACACAGCGGCTTGAGAAAGTTTACACATCCATGCTATAGTCCATAAGATATTTTTATTCCTCTTTTTAATCACCTTCAGCATGGGTGTATAAACTTTCTCAAACCAGTGTGTGTGCGTGTGTGTATATAAACAGTACATATATATATCTATATCTTTTTTTTAATTGAACAGTTTGCTTACTATTGTTTGGTGCTTTTTGTTCCCATCTTAGTAAATTAAGTAAACTTGTGATGATGTAGCTATTAACTGAATCTTTGTACCATGAGACTCTACCAAATTTGGCACTTTACATAAAACATTACCTTATTCTAAATCAAGCTTAATTTATATCTGAATTCAGATTAATAATCTGAGCCTCTCAGTAGCAAAAAATGCACTTCTAACAAATTGATGATCCAGATTTTCTCCGTAGAGTTCCATTACAGCCAGTCCTGTGGCAGTTAAAGTGCAGTTACACTTTAAACCCCCCAAAAAACTTAAAACTCAATTTAATCTCAATTCAAAACAAGTTTAAATTAGGGTTAGTAGTATACAACTAGTAGTTCTTAAGTCAATTTACAGACTGAAAAACACGTGCTGCATAATTGTGCTGTTTTCTAAGAGTTTGTCCTGCATTGAATAAAGAGAGAAAACCTGCACTTAACCTTTTCACAGTCAATTTGTATTCATTGACCGATCTTGTGATGTATCACTATAGGATTACATAGCAATGTATTGATCAACTGAGAATTGCTGTATTGTGATATCATTAGTATTGTGAGCCAAGTATTGTGCATTGTAAGATACCCTGCGATCGCCACCCCTACCCGACATCACACGACAAATCAGAAAAAATGCCAATCATAATTCATTGGGAAACAAGATTTGGATTTTGAAAGATGGACGGCATTCTGAACGGTGATTTCCACGCTGCACACAAAGCACAGAATGGAGGTATAGTGTAGCACTGTGTACTAAACCGGGAACGATACCTAGAAGATTAGCAACGGCTCCTGGTGCAGATGACAAGTAACATAACACTCATTACTGTAAGTACAACTAAACCTTTGTGTGTCAAAATCAATCTGTTCAAAGGCATAAATATGTAGAAAAATAGTATTTCAATCCGTTTTGTCTGCATGCAGTCTCTCATCCGTCCCTACTCTGCAAATAACGAATCGTTACGAATAAGCGGTCTCTATGTAATAGTAAGGTTCTCTTGGTTTTACTACCAGTTTCTGATTGATTCAATGTGGTAACGCCAGGTGAGCAGTAACAACGGAGAGTTGGTGGTTCTTCTTAGTGGAGTTTGGAAATGATAACTGGACTTGCTAAGGGAACAGTCAGTCAGATGTGTGAACACACTCTCACACACACACACACACACACACACACACACACCACGTTAGCCGTGCAGCATACAATTAGGCCTTGGATCCATAGCAGTACTGCCTGTATAGAGCTCAACATGTTGTCTATTGATTGGCCTGTGAGTAGGAAACAGACCAGAGGCCATGCTAAAGTATGTGTGTGAAAAGGCCGGAAAATAACCCTTTAAAAGAAAGAACTGACAACTCATCTATTAAATACAGTTTTTTACAATCACTTTGGCACTAATGTCAGAACCTTGACGTCATTTTTCCAAACTCTACACACAAAACTCACAATTGATCAAAATGCACATTTTTTCAAAACTCTAACATTTGTTTCAATTGCTTGCATGTGCGTATACACATAAACCTAAGATTATTTGTTCATTTAACAAAAATCACCCGTTTAATATGACACAACTTAACATCAAAGTAGTCCTACCTAAATGAGCAATTCACACATTACATTTCAAATGATTGTCTATACTTAATATATCCTGACAGTGATCTAACTATCACTTGATATAACTGCTCAAAATTATAAGTACCTGCTAGTTGTAACAATATTCTATGGTTAGATCATGGAAGTTCCAAAATACCGAGATTCATTGTCACCAATCAGCGTGGAGCATGAACCAATCAGACTACATTATTTATGGATGTAATATTTCATCATCAGTCTTTACTGTAATGTACTACTGTTTATCAGACACTGTTTCTATGGTCCCGTGTTCCACCTTTACTGTAAGAATATTCACAGTATTGACAGTACTGCACTGCATGCATGCGAGCCCTTGGGACTGCCCAAACTGCCATTGAGATATATATATATATATATACATACTTTATACATAAAGTGCTATATATACAAGTATATACTGTATATATATATATTCATCCACAGAGTTGATGAAGATGTAAAAGTACAGTAATCTCTTGTTTTGCTTTTTACAGTACAAACAAGTACTTGCACGGGAACACTGCATGTGATGTTTCACAGTATTATATTTTCCTTTCTATATCCTAGCTATTATTTAGCTCTAATTCAAATAAAGCTATGTTGTTGTACTGTTGTACTTCACTGTGAGCGGACTGTTTAGAGACCATGTGACCGGCAGAGACACTTGAAAATATATGATTTTCTCGCCTAAATTTTTACCCTTAAAAAAGTGCTGCAGTTTCCACATGCTTTGGCCCTCTGGGATGACCCTGAGTTCATTGTGAAGTTAACACTCCCAACTTGTTGTTTCTAGTGGCATTGTGACACTAGGCCTTACTGACACAGAGCTACAGAGGTTAGAACACAGAATTTCTATTTCCGTCCAAGTAAATCATCTGAAAAATTAATAAAAAGCACTACTGTAAGCATATCACATGGGCTACATAGTAAAATAGTACACTGGCCACAACTTAGAACAGAAAAAATCCAGAAAAAAATGACTTATAAAATGGATTTTATATGAATGTATTTCTACAGATATGTCTGTGCGTTTGTCGTATTTCTTATTTCTAAAAAAGTGCAAAATACAATACTTCTGAAATACAAAAACACATCCACATCACTCACAGATACGTCTGAAAGAAGTACATACATAGATTTATAGAAATAAGTAATCATAATTTGATGAAATGTTGAAATGCCATAAGAA
>NC_048422.1:2632031-2642950 GCF_013103735.1 Etheostoma cragini
CTTGGCCAGAAACTACAAGATTGTGAGGGGACCAGGTAATTATGGATTACAAGGCTTGGATATTCTAATTCCTTGGAGGGTTGGCCATGTAGGAAAACAACGTTTTTGGCAATCTTTCACCGCTGTGATTAAAGACACGAGGAGACAGGTAGGAAACACCCACTTGATTAGACTCAAATCTTTCTGTGTTTCTTTACTTCAGAACATGATGATAACCGTTGTGAGTCACCTTATGCTTTGTGCGGGGGCTTGATGGAATCACAAGACTTTAAGCTTTCTAACGATGTATGACTTGAGCGTGTTTATGACGGTTTAATGCAAGTAATAACGTCCTTTTATGGTGCGTTCCAATTTCGAACCACCAGTGGTACATTGAAAACAAACAGGTTTAACTGGTCCCTATGTGCAAACAAGGGCGTTAGCCGCTGCTTGCCTCTGAACACGCGTCATAGCTCATCACCATAAAGTTGATCTAATTTAAACTCGTTGATTGACACAACACACTCAAAACGCCCAAATGCAACGCCAACAGATTTGCCGCTCCTTCCTTCCATTGAAAATGAATGACTTCCAGTAAGTTTAGCAGCTCAAGTTGGCGGCGGTGTGAACGTAGAGTTAAGGATGAAAATGTATAATTTTTTCAGACTGATAGCCAACCCCCATTAATTGATCACCAACTGTTACAGTAACAACAAACAGGCAAAGGAGTCCCAGTTCCCCTGTCCAGGACCCACGGACATAGCCTACTCTCTGCACTCCACGTCTTTATGAGGCTCTATACACTACACAGTGTGTGTGTGTGTGTGTGTGTGTGTGTGTGTGTGTGTGTGTGTGTTTGCGTGTGTGTGTGATAGCTTATTCCCCATCAGAAAGAGAGAGCATGGGAACTGGGCGATGGAATTTTTGCAAATAGAGCAGGCTGTCTTCACAACAGGAGAGAGAGGGCAATACTCACACACACACACACACACACACATACACACATACACACACAGAGTCATCCAGTGTGATGGTTTGCATTTTAGGCCCAGAGGCTGTAAACCATTGTTTTGTCAATATGTTTCCTTTTTAGGGCAATGGTTGTTTTTATTTTCGGTCAACCAGTATCTGACATTCATTTACATAAACTATATGTATATACTGTATATGTTGCTAATTGTGGGAACATTTTATTTTACTGTGGAAGCAATTGTAAAATATGTCAAAGAAATTGCTTGATTCTTTTCTCTGAGCTCCCAATTCAATTCAATTCAATTTTATTTATAGTATCAATTCATAACAAGAGTTATCTCAAGACACTATACAGATAGACCACACTACAGAATTTACAAGAACCCAACAGTTCTAGTAGTCTCCTCCAGAGCAAGCAACAGTGCGAGAGTGGTGATACTCACCTAATAATGGGTTAAAGGGACAGAACATCCCACCTGGTATAAGGGCTTTAATGCACTACCAGGTGAGAATATGGTAGTATAACTCAGAGAATGTTGATGTAGAAAACAATTATGTGTTTTGGAGTTTAACAGCTTACCACGGGTTTAGTTTTATTTTTTGTCTAGAAGTGTGTTCTGTCCATGTGAAAGGAAGTATAAGAAAGGTTAACATGGAGGCATGAATGGAGAGAAAAACAGAAAACAAAACAAAGAATCTACCATAATAGCATCTCTCACGCCTGTGTGTGTGTGCGTGTGTGTGTGTGTGTGTGCGTCTGTGTTAGCGCGTCTAGAGATGGGCTGAAAACAATGGATCAATAGGTTTACTGTGGCCTCTAGCCAGCGGCTCTAACACTTTGTGTGTGTGTGCGTGTGTGTGTCTGTGTGTGTTTCTTTTTCCTTTGCTCTCATCAATACTTCCATTCGGTTGGCCCGATGGCCCCAGGCCCCCCCACAGTGATCACATTTATTTTTAGAGGGCCGCCACCGCAGGGTAGATTACTGCTCTATGTGTTTGCACTGCAGCACTACTGTACACAATCAATGTACTGCTGACAGATGTATTCATACTGCATCCATATATTACAAGTAAAAGTAGCCTACACAAGCTTACACAGGAGAAGTGTTTTAGCCAGATAATCAGACTTAATGTCCATTTTCTTTCACTTCATTGCTCAGTCTGACCTCATATTCATGTTAACTGTTTTCTGTTTGGAAGGCAGTGTTAATTTTCCCAAACAAATCAGTAGGGATTGAAGAATGTCTGTCTGGATTTTACACTGTTAACGCAGTAATTCAATGTTTTTCCAACTGACTTTTTGGATCATCGAACAAATGAAAGGAGTGTACGGTGATTCAGGGGTCTGGAAAAAGGCTCCTGATGCGGGTAAAAATGGTGTGGTTCTGCACTATAGACAGCTGGAGTCCATGGCATCACTTTTCTGTTCTACTAGGGTCTGACTAAGCAACAGCCAGACAAAAATATGAATGAGCTGGGAAAAGTGCAGACCCAACAACCAGTCATTGCTGGCCACGGTTTGTCCAGGGAACTCATCGTTTGGTTTTTATTCTAAATGATTTATCTTGGCTACGAGTATGAGTTTTATTCTTTCTTAAATACACAGAGTTTAACGCTCTTTTCATGACACTTTAGTTCCACAGTAGTGTACAACAGCCTCCATAAAAAAAGTTTTAGAAATTAGAGAAATATGTATCAGTGGTTCCCATACCCTTTCAAGTCAAGGACCCCCAAACCGACACAAAGACTCCGACAGCTTCAATGCCGCACGGTCCGCTAATTCTTCCTACCACAGGCAATAACACTTTTTAACACGTCATCACCGGGTGCTAGATGATACTTTTGGACACCACACTACTGCACTGAGTGCTACTTGTATAATTGGTTTATTTAAATTTTAGCATATTATTTAAGCGGTTGCACATTTTGTTTTCCCATCCTAAATATATTTTCTTTTCTTTTATTCCTATTATTATTATTTCATGTATATTGTATGTATGTACATTTTTCCTAGTATTTCATTGGTATTTATATTCTGTGCTGTGGGACTGATTTTGCTGCTGTAACACAGTAATTTTCCATTTTTCTTGGGATCAATAAATATCTATCTATCTAGCTATCTATCTATATCCGTTCATTGTGTCACTTATGGATGGAATTATAGTGGGAACCACTGGCCTAAATGTATATTAATGAGATGATAGCAGCTTGAAAAATAATAGCTATTCTGGTTGTACCAGAATAGGTTTCCATGGTTTCATTAAAAAAAAAAAACATATTTTTATTGTACTGCACATTGCTGCAGATCCTGTTTTCACCCTGTGTGTTTAGGTCTCTGTTTTAGCTCCAGAGTGAGACTTTCTCACTTCTATACTATCTTTGTTGAGACTCCCACATGCTCAGTAGCTCGGTTAGCCAGCTAACTCTTTCTCCAGATTTGGTCAGTCCAAGGCAGGATTAGCTGGGAGACATCTTCTAAAGGAGGGGTACTTGTGGAACACCTGCAGAACAGGGACAGGAAGTAGTTCTTTTTTTAGAGATTATGGTCAACTAGTGGGTGTTGTAACAGTGTTTTGCCATTGAGAATGAGCTAGCATGCTAAAGTTAGCCACCTCGTCTCGGCTAGCGACGTAGAAATTCAATTTTTCAATTCAATTTTATTTATCGTATCAATTCATAACAAGAGTTATCTCAAGACACTTTACAGATAGAGTAGGTCTAGACCATACTCCAGAATTTACAAGGACCCAACAGTTCTAGTAGTTCCCTCCAGAGCAAGCAACAGTGGCGAGGAAAAACTCCTTTTAGGCAGAAACCTCGGACAGACCCAGGCTCTTGGTAGTCGGTGTTTGACAGGCCGGTTGGGGTTAGAATGAAGTGTGGCAATAACAGTCACAGAAAATAGTAGTTTGTAGTAGGTTATGGCATAGCAGGGCACAGCAGCGCGTAGCAGGATGTAACAGGGCATCGCAGAACGTGTAGCGGGACCATGGCGACAGCTGCTACCATGATTTTGGAGCCTCTCTGATCCAAGGAGACATGCTCGGCGAAAAAGAACATAAGGACTCCGGGGAAAGAGTCCCCAGAGCTAGGTTAGTAACAACCATTTCTGAAATGGAAAGATAGAAAGATAGAGGAGAGAGGAGCTCAGTGTGTCAAAGTGTGTCCCCCAGCTGTCTAAAACTATTACAGCATAACTAAGAGATACAGGCTAAAGAGAGGAGCCTGGTCGGGCTAGAACTCTCCCCAACCGGATCGGGCTGTATGCCCTGCCTCCCTCTAGTTTTATTATATTATTGAATATATAAAAGTCGTGCAAATTTTGAACAGCTCACCCTGAAGGCTGAAGGCAGAGGACATTCAGAAACCTGTATCTCAGGATAGTTTTTTCCAAGTTTGTATGTGTGTGGAAGCACCAGAGACACAAAATAACACCCACAATCCCTTCTTTTTTTTTTAAATAATATGGTCATTTTAAAACCTGTTACATATTACATAATGAAACAGTAATTAGAATGAGCGGTACCACTACCGCTCATATTATTTCACCCTCGGTGCACAGATGTAATTAGTGCATGAGCGTTTCCGTGGGTGGGGCTGCATGGGTGTGGTAATGTGGGCTGGTATGGCTACAGTGCCAGGGCTAGATCTTTGTCCCAGTCCGCCCCTGGGGCCTGTTACAGGAAGGTTTAACAAACTCTGAGTCTAAACCTGAACGCTGAGTTGATTTACCCAGAGATGTGAAACTCTGAGTTTTTTTTCCCAGAACAGCTGATTTGAGTTGGTTCAATCAACTCAGAGTAGGTTCTCTCAGAGTTAAGTGCACCACCACTATAAAATGTCAGCATGAATGGAGCCATGATATCACGATTAACCATAACAACCACAAACATACAGTATATTTAACATATATTTAGTTTAAAAAGCAACACAATGGGAGAAACATGGGAGAAAATTGCTGCAAGAGTAAATTCAATTATAGTGTATTAGAATCATATTTAACCAGTCCTTTCAGAAAAACGTGATTATGCGATCGCATAATTCAATGCATGCGCTAAGAGAGACAGGGTAAAAAGAGGAGCCTGGTCTGGCTGTACTACCCTGCTCCCACTTTGAATATATTATTGATTATATGGTAGATGAATCTGATGACTCTGACAAGAAGCAGGTGGGCCGGGTTAGGCGGACGCTGCAACTCCTCACTCCCTAACTATACACTTCAAAGAGAGTTTTAAGTTTACTCTTAAATGTGGTGACGGTGTCTGCCCCCAAACTCAAACTGGAAGCTGATTCCACAGTGGAGGAGTCTGATAGCTGAAGGATCTGGCTCCCATTCTACTTTTAGAGACTCTAGGAACCACAAGTAACTCTGAATTCTGGGAGCGTAGGGCTCTAGTGGGACAAGAAGGTACTATGAGCTCCTCAAGATATAATGGTGCTTGACCATTTAAAGCTTTGTAGGTCAGGAGAAGGATTTTAAATCCAATCCTGGATTTTACAGGAAGCCAATGCAGAGAATCTTATACAGGAGAAATTATCTCCTTTCTTAGTTCTTGTCAGAACACGCACGGCAGCATTCTGGATCAGATGATGAGTCTTAAAGGACTTATTTGAGCATCCTGATAACAAATAATTACAGTAATCCAGCCTGGAAGTAAGTTTTTCAGCATCTTTATGAAACAGAATGTTACTAATTTTGGCAATGTTACCAAGATGAAAAAAGTCTGTTCTTGAGGTTTGTTTTAGATGGGCATTCAAGGATGTATCCTGTTCAAAAATAACTCCTAGGTTTCTGACAGTAGTGCTGGAGGACAGGGCAATACCATCCAGAGTAGCTATATCCCTAGATAAGGAAGTTTAGCCAAGCACAATAACTTCTACATCAGAAAATTGTAGGTCATCCATGATTTTACATAATTTATGCATGCTTAAAGTTTAGTTAACTGACTGGTTTTATCTGGCTTGACTGATTGACATAATTGTGTGTCATCCGCATAACAATAAAAGTTGACCTAATTTCATTGCCTAGAGGAAGCACATTTAAGGAGAATGGAATTGGTCCAAGCACTGAGCCTTGTGGAACGGCATGGCCAACTAGCGTACTTGGAGAATTTATCGTTAACATCAACAAATCGAGATTGATCAGATAAATAAGACTTAACCCAACTTAGTGCGATTCCTTTAATGTAACCTACATGTTCCAGTCTCTGCAACAGGATGGTATGGTCAGAGGTGTTGAATACTAAGATCTAGTAAAACAAGTACAGAGAAGTCCTTTGTCTGCAGCAGTTAGAAGGTCCTTAGTTATTTTCACCAGTGCAGTCAGTGGAACAGCTTCATGCTGAGCTTCTCCCAGTTGTTCTTCAATTCTGGATCACGTAAGAGAAGCTACCTCTGCTTCATGACAAACAAGCTGCCAAAAAAAAAGGACGGTCATGCCTACCAAACCCCTGTGTAACACGCTGGTTCTTTGCAGTGCAGTACCATGCACAGCACTTTTGACTGTACAAGGAGTTCATAAAGATGGAAAACAAGGTAAAAACTTCCTTCATATAATTCTTCAATACAATTAACTCTTCCTTTTCTTTAGCAGTTAACTCCCTTTGCCCAAACAAACATGAATAGTTTAGAAAGATCAAAGCAAAAATGTAATTGCATTGAAAATATTGTCCTTGTAAATTCTGGAGTATGGTCTAGACCTACTCTATCCGTAAAGTGTCTCGAGATAACTCTTGTTATGAATTGATACTATAAATAAAATTGAAATTGAATTGTATGTGTTTTACTACAGGAGAGACTTCCTGTGCTGGGATTCTTGGCCAAACGGTACAAAGATGCTGAACGCAGCAACAGCATCTACAATCTGGTGTTGTCTAATTGAAGAAGATCAACTACCAACCAAAACCTCAAAGCCTTGGTCTTCCTTTCCCACAACCAAAGAATCCTCAGTGGAGCATTTGAGAGGTAGGAGATGGAGGAGGAGGAAGACGTTGAGGGAGAGGGGATAGAGGATGAGAATGGCAAATGATTGGCTACACAGTTATAGTTTTCCTTTTCACAGTGGAAAGTTGATGCAACTTTACATTTGTAGGATTGCACTTTTTTGTTACCAATGGTTTAAATCATACTAGTTTCAAAAACCTTACAGTTATATAAGTATATTAATAGTATGTCAATTTATATTACAGTATCACATCATTTATATTACAGTGCTTATCATAAGAAGTTTTTTTTCTTCTCTTTTTCACAAAACCACAGTTTTTGCAAGTTCCAGCAATTTTATCGCATAAAACATGTCCCATCGCATTTTTTAACCCTCACATCCTCAGGTCAATCAGACCCATTTTCCTGTATCAATTATCTTTTTAACTACCCAAAATAACGTGATTGATTCCACACAACGCTCTTTAGCAAGTACAAATTTCTACTTTGATTAATTTTGGGGTGTCTTATTCAATTTTATAGTGGTTATGAAATAGTATTGAGTAAAAGTTGACATATTCCAGTCTGTGATTATCCATCAACATCCATTCCTTTAATTTGAGTCAAAATGATTCCTAATTTCTGCTTTTTAACTCAAACATTAGGTTTAATTTCATATATATGAGGTTTAGTGAACAGAAATTCCAAAAATAAACTTTAAACTTTAAAGTTAAACTAAAGTTTATAAGTTAATAGTTAGTTAGCTACTGATGTCCATGGCTTGTGGGACAACACGTAGTGTTGAAAACATCTAAAAAGAGAAAAGTGTCAAAAGTGTTGAAAAATGGGACAAAAATGTAAGAAAACCATTGATAAAAAATCTCAACAAAAGTGTTGATTTTCAATTTTGACGGGAAGACAACACAAGGATTTTTGCCTGCAACAATCACAAAAAAACTCTTTTCTGGAAAGACTGTTTAATCATAAGTATAATATTACTGGTGAAATGGTATTGAACCTATAATCTATTTCAATTAGGTGCAATCCTGCAGGCAAAAATGTCCTAGGCCCGCTTATCCCATTCTGAGGCTGCAGCACCATCATCAACAGAATCATAATTCATAATCTTTTATTTCAAAGGGTTTACGTCATTCACCTGCAATCCTTTGAACTGCTTTGTAATGGCTCTTACTGGTTTGTGTCCAGCGAGTCCTACTCTTCCGGCTTTACTATAAGAAAACTGCAGTTTAAAAAAAAATAGGAATGTGTATAAGGTTATGGTTGATAACAGATAAGGTTATGTAGGCTACATAACTGATGGACTGGAGAAAAAAAAAAATTGCTCAAATAGCAAGTTATCTGGAAATGACCTGTCTTCTAAAAACAGAAAACCCAGAATTTCGTTCTTCTCAGGTTTAACAAACTCAGAGTTTTCACTAAACCTGCTTCCTGACACGGACCCCTGGTCTCAATTGAAAGTTGCCTGCAACTTTTTTGGAAAAATGTGTTTTTTCTCCCTTATCCATGATATCACCGTTCCCTTAAACTGTAATCTCAGCTGTGTAATAACATCAACACAACACTCTGCCTCCTGTGTCCTCTGTCACATCAGTTGAAACTACCAATGTCCATGTGAGGGACAATTCCATGCAAATACTGCGTCCTTTTTCAATAATATACCATCCTTAAGAAGACACATGGAGAGAGTTTGGTTCATAGTGCAGATGACTTAGTAGGTAATATGACAACTCTGAAGGCCTTAAAGCCTCCACGTAAATAAAGAATAAAAAGTACCTGAGCTGTGAACTGAGAACACAATTGAAGTCACTAAAATAAAGGAATTGCCACATTAGCAGTGCAATGTCATGATGGAAAAACGCTACAGACACATTGGCTGATTCTTTCCTGCTGTTTTGTCACGTTGGCTTGAAAGTATTCATTTTTCACAAAGTGATTCACATTCTAGTTTGGACCCAAACAAACCATTTCTCTCTCTTTCTAACGTTTTCTCTTTTACTCTCCCCCTCAATTTAACTATTGCTTTTTCTCTCTCTCTCTCTCTCTCTCAATCACACACTTACACACACACACACACACACACACACACACACACACACACACACACACACACACACACACACACACACACACACACACACACACACACACACACACACACACACACACACACACACACACACACACACACACACACACACACACAGTTTCACCCCGAGTGGCACAGGATATTACCTGTCAACTGGAGCTTGATTAATTAGTCCTTAATTGGTTGTCATGTCGCTGACCAATCGTGTGACAGCACCCCTGAGGGCCGGGTTAGACAGAGGACACCAGAGAGAGAGAGTGCGAGAAAAAGAGAGAGAACAAATGTGTGTCCTCAAGAAGGAGAAATGATCTGATTTTTTATCCCAGTCCAGCCCTGGATGACTTGCTCCAGAAGGGTTGAAAATCACAACACGGGATCCTCCCCAGTTCCACATTCTTGTCAAAAATGGGGAAAGGAAAACCATATCATATGCAAAAAACATTGTATCATCACTAAAAGACAATAACCAAGCTATAAAAAATCTACACACCAAAGAAGATGTATTTGGCACAGAAATCTGGAGACAATTGTGGTGGCTTTCACAAAACACACACACACACACACACAGTCCCACACTCACATGACCACTACACACACACACACACACACGCTCAGATCGGTACATTTGAAGCTATTTTAAAAATCCATGCGATTACCCATAAAGCATATTCGATCCACATGTCTAATGCTGTCCTAAGAAGACTTCAGTACACTGTTGCAAAGCTAATATTAGCAACAACGTATTTAAGGTGGAAAACGGATCTTATCTGTGATCAAACTGAACACTTGACCTGCTGATGAGCTCCTCATACTAAAAGACTGCTGATGTCAATTTAAATCCATATCATCCTGTTAGATAAACACACTATAAACAATATGAGACCTGTGATAAAACCACTTGAAAAAACTGCTCTGTCGTATAGTCTTAAGTTCATGAGAGTGATGTCTTATTTTTTGTCTTTAATCAGTCTTTTTATGCCTGTAATGAAAATGGCCCTGCAGGGAGACATAAAGTCCTTTGAACTGAATTGAATTGTTCTTCTCTGCGATCCCTGGCTAGCAGGCACAGACAGGCCGTTAATAAAAAGGCTATTCGTCAGGCTGTCAGCGCTTGCTCCTCCAATCAATGAAGACTCGCGAGTCTGGAAACGCACAACCTGGAGAGGACAACATGTAGAGGACAACAAGGAAGAAACAACAAGAAGGAGACAACATCTAGAGTACAAAAAGGATGAGACAACCGGGAGGACACAAGGAGGAGACAACATGGAGAGGACAACAAGAAGGAGACAACACCTCGAGGACAAAAAGGCAGACAAAACAAGGAGGACACAAGGTGGACGGGACAAGAAGGAGACAACCTGGAGAGGACAACAAGAGTGTGACAACATCTAGAGGACAAAAAGGCTGAGACAACAAGGAGTACAAGGAGGAGACAATATGGAGAGAACAACAAGAAGGAGACAACATCTAGAGGACAAAAAGGCTGAGACAACAAGAAAGACACAAGGTGGACAGGACAAGGAGGAGACAACATGGAGAGGACAACAAGAAGGAGACAACATCTAGAGGACAAAAAGGCTGAGACAACAAGAAGGACACAAGGTGGACAGGACAAGGAGGAGCCAACATGGAGAGGACAAGAAGAAGGAGACAACATCTAGAGGACAAAAAGGCTGAGACAACAAGAAGGACACAAGGTGGACAGGACAGGGAGGAGACAACACGGAGAGGACAACAAGAAGGAGACAACATCTAGAGGACAACAAGAAGGAGACAACATCTAGAGGACAACAAGGCTGAGACAACAAGAAGGACACAAGGTGGACAGGACAAGGAGGAGACAACATGGAGAGAACAACAAGAAGGAGACAACATCTAGAGGACAAAAAGGCTGAGACAACAAGAAGGACACAAGGTGGACAAGGAGGAGACAACA
>NC_048422.1:2643050-2652348 GCF_013103735.1 Etheostoma cragini
AGGAGGAGACAACATGGAGAGGTCAACAAGAAGGAGACAACATCTAGAGGACAAAAAGCTGAGACAACAAGGAGGACAAGGAGGGGACAACATGGAGAGAACACCAAGAAGGAGACAACATCTAGAGGACAAAAAGGCTGAGACAACAAGAAGGACACAAGGTGGACAAGGAGGAGACAACATCTAGAGGACAAAAAGCTGAGACAACAAGGAGGACAAGGAGGAGACAACATGGAGAGAACAACAAGAAGGAGACAACATCTAGGAGGACAAAAAGGCTGAGACAACAAGAAGGACACAAGGTGAACAAGGAGAAGACAACATGGTTTTGATCGTCCTTCAAATACCTGGATAGTTTAAGAAATAATAACACATCGTATTTTAATTGTGATTAAAATTGGAATCCGCAACATTCCCAGTAGTACAATGTTTTCTTCTGGAATAGAAGGACAAAGTAGTAATAGTGAGTAGTACGCTATTGAGTTGCATATGAAGTGCTTTGGGGTCCTTCAGCATACAGGGGTTCTGGAGAAAGCTACACGCAGCAATACCACAGGCCAAGCCATCGCCTGCCTACTTTGAAAAATTAAGAGCATCACAGCCCTAAAAATGAGGGATGGGCCGTACAAACTGAGAGAGAGAAATCCCAGGAAGACGTTCTCTCATAATTAATAAATGAAAGATGTTGTTAGTGCATCTGATCAATAGAGTTGTTAGGGATAAAGAGCGATTGATCGACAAGGGGATGAAGGATGGAGGGAAAAGGGAACGGAGGGTGAGGAAGAGGGGGAGTTGAGCTATTCGCTCTTGTGGCTGTTTCAAATTTTCGCCCTCATTCAGAACAAAGGAGTCTCCTGAGCCTCATCAGGCCTGATAGACACTTAGCACCATTCTGACCTTAATAGGAGGGAGGGAGGGGGAGTGGGGAGGGTGAATGGGGAGAAAGAGATAGAGAACATGGGAAGAGAGGAGAGGAAAGCGAGAGGAAGAGAAAGGGACACCGGAGAAGAATTATCGGGATTGAAGGAGTCACGGAAGCAGGAGAAGAGAGGAAAGAGTGTAGAAAAGGGGGAGGAAGACCGCAAGAAAAGAGAAGAAAGATGGGAAGGAGGGAGGAAAAGGGGAGAGGAAGAAGGATGGAAGGATGACGGAAAGTTACGTTCCACTTCCGGGATTGCTTCGGTCTTTTTTGTTGGATTTATGAGGACTATGGAACTATAGTTCCATTATCTTTATTGTGACAGTTATTACCACTGTTCATCACTACTGTTCCTTTGTAAATTATAGAGTGTGGTCTAGACCTATTCTATCTGTAAAGTGTCTCAAGATACTTGTAAAAACTTGAACCAGAGATGTCTGACTTTGAGATGTAGCAAGATTTATTTCCAACTCCAACAAGAAGTTAACTATAAATTGAAGTGACATGTGAAGTGGTTCGGAAGTCAAAGCAAATAATAATGCACATTAATAAGCATGCACCTTAATATGAACATTATTTACCAAAACTGAATGTTATAGCTACAGCATAGAACAAGAAGCAATACCAAGAATTACATTCATTACCCTGTAATAATTAACATAAATGTAACCTATTGCTCAGCAACCTAAACTAAATGATAAAAGTACTCACTTCCCGTACTCAGACGAAGTACAGGTTTTAAAAAAAAATGGCAATAACCCAGAGCATGTTTTTCTCCTATCCCAGAGTGCGGTGTAAACTAGCCAGACTACTAAAATTAGACTAATGTGACTATGAAGCGAAAAACAACCAACTGTCTATTTAGCTTCATAGTGCAGACCAGGCTAAAGGTCGGTGTGATTTTGGGCTGTCCCAGATGAGTCAACAGTCGTACGAGGAACCTAGTGAGTTGTTGTTTGTCGTCCAAAATGGTGGTCCTAGGTCAAACTGAGTAAAGGTCAATCATCCAAACCGATTAAAAGCTCTGACAACCAAACGGGTGCATGACGATTCTGTCAGAAATGTAAGACCAAGATCCGACAATGTGGCTGCTGCTACAATCGATGTTTAAAATCAATGAAAATCTGACATGTAATGGCACAAAATACCATGGCTTGCTAGCATAATGCTACAGACGAAAACATATTTACCTCAGACTTATTTGTAAACCGTATTTCCTGTCCACATTCTCCTTCTATTTGGAGTTTTTATGGATAGAAGTGCCAGCACTACAGCCGAAGCCCTTCTTTGGCTTTGTTACGTTTTGTGTACATCTAATGGTGGGATCTGAAAGATCCCTAAAATTAAAGAAAGTACAGACAACGGCACCATGGGAATTTCACCCAGAGAATTAGACTAGACTGACTTAATGGCAATACCAAAAAAAGAGAAAAACTCACTGGTGTGACTATACATGAAGCAAGATGTAGTTATTTAAAAGACAATAATATTATTAACACTACAACCTTTCATACAACCTATAAAACGCATCATACACACCGGGACTTTGAGGGGACATGGGATAATATCTAATCAGTGCTGAGGCTTATCAGAGAGGGAGAGGAGTCAACAATGTGATGTAGGGTCTTAGGGAAGGGTCGCCCCCAATCACACGCCGACACACTAGCACACACAAACACACAGTGGTGATAAATGAAGAAAACCGTGGGTGACGGACAATGCACACAGGAAGGAGACACCATCACCAGGGGCACCAACACCACCACCTTGGGCACTCAGAAACTGAAAGGACACAGAAGGGAAACACTCAGTTAGTGGGGGGAAATCAACTGAAAACAGAACAATCAATACAAACTAAACTATAAAAATAGAAATGTACAGGCAGCAGTCCTGCAGAGTACAGCTGATGTTGCAGCGGAAATTAGGAAACCTGGAGAGGAAACGTGCCTCTGGCATCGACGAGCACGAGGGTGTCAAGAGGACAACCCCATTGCCCTTATAGCAGGAAGTCGGTTTATGATTGGCCTAATGTTACATGTCCACATACGCATTGTTTTCACGGATGGGATTGCCCTAAAAACTGACAAGCAAGGAAAACCATCTACACCCTCCCGCAACCCCGATGGCTGCAGTTGATTGGTCAAACGCGTCATGTGGGGCTTGCTGCTCCCGAATATCAAAACCGACCATAAGGGCGGCTCGTTCTCGCATTTTACAAAAAATAATTCAGCGAAACTGAATCTGTCTTTAAATCAGATCGACAATGATCGGTTCAAATAATTTTTTGTCAGCATTTGAGAAGCAGCAAGCCGAGCCGGCCGCTTCTCATTTGCATTCAATTGGCTGGATTCAACTTTATGCAAATGAGGAGCGGGCGACTCAACACCCCACTTCTCCAAAGTCCCTTCAACGCTACCAGAATACATTGCACAGCTGCTCCCGAAGAAATGGGAAGCCGGGAAAATGATACTGACAATGGACACGTACAAAAAGGAGAGCAGAGTGTGTCTTAATCAGCAGATAGCAATCAATCACCATGCTTCAGCAGCAAAGTTGGCAAAATTTGGATTGTCAAGAAATTATGTACAGACCTTCATGGTCTCCAGAGGGGGAATCCTAATGACTTTGACAATCCTGGCAGTTCCTTGGTGAAATGTCTTTATAACAACTAGGTGGATATCACATGACATTTGATAGGGACATTTATAAAGATTATTTTTTGGGGGGCATTTGCCAACTAAGATGGTGAACATGGTAAACATTATAGGTGACACACATCAGTGTTTTATCATTGCCGTCATCAAGTTGCCATCTAGCGCAACGCACTGCAATGCTAAGTACAGCCAGAGGCAAAACCACGGCTGTAGACTGAAGTCCTTTGGACACCATGTCTGTATTATTTGTCTGAAATTGTTACAAGTTAAAAAATAAATACAACTTTACTTTGTGTCACTCACTTCAAATCAACGTTTTCAGAACAGGTTAAATTTCTTTAGAGTTGTTTGACCACTCAGCACAACCGTACATGCAAACACAACGTCATCATCCGAAATGGCATCTTATGCTGACGTCTCCACGTCTCACGTCTCCCACAACAAAGCACTTTACGACAAAGTAAATAATAGAATAGAAGAGACAGAATGTAAAGATAGATTGTGGCATGTGATTGCAGAAAAGCTTGGAATCAGGGATGGTACTGATCACAAGTCAAAGAATTGAGAAAGATTAGACAGTGTTGATTGTCCTCTTGGCATCTAAATGACGAAAGGTTTCTGACAAATGTCATTTATTCATTAGCCCAGTTTGGGACTAACGCTATCCATTGCACCAACGTATTTAATTCAATAAGTGAGAGCATCACAAAATCAACCTTATGCTTGACGATTCCATTTTGTCTCATGTGATTTTTGTGTAATAATATAATACATTGGACTCAGTGTGCAAGGGGTCTGGACTTAACGATTTTTATCAGGTGGCGGATTTAAAAAACACCGCACAGACTTGGTGTGCCAAGGCCTTTAGAGCGAGTTAATGTAAGAAAAGATCTGTTGTGAGACGAGGAGGAAGGACACAAATGCGAGAGAGACGAGATGGCAGGCAGAAGAAGGTTTCTTGTGGCTTTGTTTCACAAAATTCAAACCACAGGGTGCACAAAACAAAGTATTATTAAAATGTCCAAACCCGGGACTGTGCAGGCGGCAGTCCGGGAACACAAAGATCCAACAACGGCACAGGGGAAGTAGGCGCACCGCCAGGTTGGTGAACACGGTTAAAAGCTCAAAGAGGATCACAGGGAAAACCAGGCACTGGAAGAGGCGAAGCTCAGCCAGGATGGTGAGCACAGGGAAACACCCACCGATAAACACAAGGAAATCCAGGCACTGGAAAGGCGATGCTCCAACAGGACACAGAGGAACAGGCAGTAACTCGGCGACAGGAACACCAAACGATCTTACACAAGACAAAGGGAACACGGGGTGAAGTACAAGAGGTAACGAGGTGACAGGGAACAGGTGAGACGTCAGGCGAATCACATTAGGGCGGGGCAGGACAATCAGACAGACCAAAGCAAAGCCAGACAAGACAGGAAACCATACTACCAGAACAAAACAGGATGTAGAACAAACAGACGCTTGACAGTGAAACACAGAGGCCAGGGAGAAAACTAGGGAATAGACAGAAGGAAACAAAAAAAGGGAAAAATTATCCCAACCAAAACCCCAAACCATAACAAGATCTAGTCTGTTATGAAGTTTTGTTTGACTACATCTGAAAGTAAAGGCGTTTATAGCTCCAAACAGCAGAACTTGGGAACATGGGAAAAGCCAGTCATCGTAGACAGCAGAGAAGTGTAGGGTTTACTACAATATTTAAAATTGTAAAGACAAAGAACACTGAACAGACCCAAGTTTTTATTGTTATATCGATATCGCCACATCTCTTTTTTTATCCTCAGAAAGTCATATCCTATCGGTCGAGATACACCTCCTTTTGTATTTAACAAGGGGCCCTTCTAGTAACATACATAAGGAGGGCCTAACGGGGTGAGGGTATGAGTGGAGTCCTACTGACGTAACAAGATTGTATGGATGGATACTTCGACATGGGACTGCAGGGCCAGGGACCTTCTGATTGGCCGGCGACCGCTCTACCTCTGACCCACAGCTGCCTTTACAGTACATCCGTAAGTTCTAACCGGATTCCTTTCTCACCTCTGCACCCCTGGCCAGTCGCTGTTTGAAGTGAGTGTGAATGTCTGATTGTCGGTTTCTGAAAGTCAAAGAAACTGTCAGACGTAGATCCTCTTTGAAATTCTGAAGTCAGAAAGCTGACATCGGCCCTTCAAGTCTCCACCAGAGTCTCAAGTCTTGTTGTTTCAATTTCCATTGTGGCACTAAAATTGCAGCAAAGTTTTTATTAGATCTAGCTCAGTGTGACATGAACTTCTAAGATTGTTAATATGGGATAGTCTCCGACCAAATATATATTTGTGTCAAGGCAATACCACGGTTTCTCAAACGCCATGTCATCAGCGTAAAACACTACGGCGCAACACGAGCTTTAAACCTTCACACGTTCCCGCCAGACTAATATCAAGTAACTTGGATCTTACCCCCGGCTAACCAGCTCACCTGCCTGCACTCTTGCTCCAGCCTTTTCAGTGAAATCACTTAATAAAACACTAAATAAAATGACAGCACTTGAATTGAATCATCTGTCTGTTGTGAACTGTATACGCCCTTTAAGTCCAACTACAAAATGTAAAAGTGGCTTTGTTACAGGTATACTACTCTACATGTACATGTAAAGTTTCAGCTTGAGGAACCTTTAAGGCATGGCTTCTCATCAAGGAAGGTCTGGTACCCAATAAAGGTTGAGGACTACTGGCCATTCATAGGTACAATGGCTCTGTGAGTCTAGTGAGTCAAATATTCAGTGAGTCAAATATGAAGATGGAAGACATTATCAACTTGCCAAAACTGATTTTCTACTTACTTGATTGAGTTCTCACTTCAATGTGGAAGCAACCCTATGTGTGTGTGTGTGGGTGTGCGCGTGGGTGTGCATGTGCATGTGCGTGTGCGTGGGCGCAAGAGAGAGAAAGAGGGAAAAGAAGCCTGTTGTGTGGTTGTGTGTTTGTCCATTAACAGCTAATAGCAGCTCTGTTTCCCCATTATCACTAATGGATGGAACTCTCTGGATGGACGGACACACACACACACACACACACATTGTCTGCCGGGACCATTACTTACACTCTCATTCCCATGCTGTCAAAATTAGCCATGCAACATAAAAACTACAAACACACACACACACACACACACACACACACAGCTCTCTAAACGTCTCAGTGGATAGGAAGTGAGGGCGTTAGGGCAAACAAGGAAGTGTTTCCCGCGGCAACCAAAGAGCTTCGTGTCTGGCCCGCTTGTCTCACTTCGCCTGTAAACTGTGTGTATGTGTGTGTGTGTGCGTCATGCGCGCGTGTGTGTGATGTAATGATGAGATGCAGTCAGGGGAATCCAAAGTGCCTGTTGACTGTTTTAATTGTCTTCTCACCTCCCTTCCTCCTTTATCCTTCTATCCATCCATCCCTCTTTTTCCTTCTCTCCTTTCATCTTGCCTTTCCTTTGTCCCTCGTTCCTTCGACTTCCTTTCTTTCCCTCCTCACACTCATCTCTCAGATATCCTTCTCCCTCCACCCCTTCTGTCCTTACGCCAACCTGCCTTTCTCACCTTTATCTCTTTTATTTGCCTACATTTCTTCTTTCCTCTACCCATCCCTTCTTTCCTTAATCTTTTGTCTCCTTCCTCCATGCCTTCCTTATTCCAACCCACTTTCCCTATGATATCTACTTTTCCTTTCTCACCCCACATCTTTCCTTCCTACATTTCTTAGGTGTTAAGTCGGCAGTAATGAGTTCTGAGCGTGGTCCCTCATGAACAGATCATGCTGAAACAGCTGAAAAAAGTAACATTATCTAAGTAAATACAGCGTGTAGTTCCTTTTAAGCAAGAGTTTACTGTATTTTCTATCAATTCAACGTCTCCTGTAGTGGAGAGTCAAAGGTAGAGGGACCGCAGGATGCACTAATGTTAGCTTCTTGTCTCTCCTGGGGTCTATTAACAGTTAATTCATCAAATTCAGTACCAACAAAGTTCTTTTTCAAGATACTGTAGCAATCATATTTTACTCAGTTTTCATGGTCAATCAGCCTTTTTTCATTGTTTGTCACTCTGCATGAGGAGCCATGAGGACGTCAACAAAGGAGTCAGAGACATGTAGGTAGGGCTGGCTCGGGAGAGTCCTGAACCATCCCTTAGTTACGCTGCTATAGGCCTTGACTGCTGGGGACTTCCCATGATGCACTGAGCACCTCTCTCTTCCTCCTTCTCTCCATCTGTATGCAACCTCATTCCATTAATGCATGTTACTAACTCAACTTCTTCCCTTTCCCGGAGTCTTGTGCTGTCTCGCCCCCCTCCTTTCCCCTCCTATTGCTTCCTGCAGGTGTTTCTGGCTCTGGAGCTTTGGAGTCTGGATCTGTGGTTGGAGTCACCTGCTGCCTCCATGTTCCTGCTCGACACCCTCTGCTACAATTCTCCATATCTCTCTCTCTCTCTTCTCTTTCTGTGTCTCTTTCTCTCAACCCCAACCGATCAAGGCAGAGGATCCCCCACCCTGAGCCATGGTTCTGCTCGAGGTTTCTGCCTCTTGAAAGGAAGTTTTTCCTTGCCTCTGTCGCTAGTGCTTGCTCTTGGTGGGAACTGTTGGGTTTTTGTAAATAATATTAAAGAATAAGATCTTGACCTGCTCTTTTATGAAAAGCGCAATGACATAACTTTTGTTGCGATTTAGCTTTGTTTCATGGCTCTGAAATCAAATCGCTAAAACCATTGCATCTGGGAAAGACAAACATTATATACTGCAAGATTTGGATGAATCATTTATGTAGCTCAGCATAAATTCTTTCAGGAAGACCTCAGTCTTAATCAATGCTCTCTTCCAAAATCAAATCAGCCGTTGTATGCGTTCACCTTCCTACTTAAACAATCAGAACCGTACAGAAATTTACAAGGCCAATCACAGAGTCCCAACCATACTTTAAATTGGTTGCTCCCTTTCCTATCAGCTGTTGTTACAGGCAACAAGTGCAAACCTCCACCCCCCCCCCCACCCACCCACCACCACCACCACAAGTCATCTACTCCAGTTGACCGGAGCCTGCTTCAGTCTGGTCTTCGGGCTACTTCGTTGCCAGTGTCTAGCGGTGTCTAGAGTCCTTCGGGGGTTATTATATTTGTTATTAGTAATGATGAGTCTAGTTTCAAAAATGTCAAGATGTATGCTATAGTCCTACTATTCAGTTCATACTTTATTGAATTTTGGGTGTTTTACTTCCCCAAACAAAATACAAAAATTTAGGTTTCTTGACCATGAATTCAAAAAATGAAATAGTGTAAAACTGGTGGTAATATGTTGGTGTTCGTGTTACAAAAATGAAGAAAATGTTGGAAAAAAAGCACCAAAAAGTAAGAAAAAAAGTATCTCAAATGTGTCAAAAAAGTGTCCATGCAAAATTCATGAAGCAGCTAATCAGTCCTCATTAACTTTCTCAAACCTAGCCAGCTGTAATTATTTTCCTCTGATAGAGCGCTTGGAAGTTTTATTAAAAAGTGCCATGAGGCTTCTTGGTGGTCTAAAGGTTTGAGACCAAGGTTTGAGGCTGGCCTGGAACCTTTGTTGCATGCCATCCTTCATATTCTGTAGGCGTCTGTCAGAGATGGGAAGTAACTAAGTACAAATACTTCGTTACTGTACTCAAGTAGATTTTTCTGATATTTCTACTTTACTTTACTATTTATTTTTGTGAC
>NC_048422.1:2652448-2687198 GCF_013103735.1 Etheostoma cragini
TTTTGGTGTGGTCTTCACCTGTCAGCTAGTGGTTTTGGTGTGGTCTTCACCTGTTAGCTAGTGGTTTTGGTGTGGTCTACACCTGTTAGCTAGTGGTTTTGGTGTGGTCTACACCTGTTTGCTAGTGGTTTTGGTGTGGTCTTCACCTGTTTGCTAGTGGTTTTGGTGTGGTCTTCACCTGTTTGCTAGTGGTTTTGGTGTGTTCTTCACCTGTTAGCTAGGTTTCCCGTTGATCTTAATGAAGCATCAACAGTTTCACCAGCTTTATTCGCATGAGTTTTTTTTTTTTCAGATACTGTGATTCAATTGACAAGTGGATGGAAATTTAGCTAGAAAGAACTTGTCTCAGTCTGTGTTTTAACAGACACACCTGGGGCCAAACTGGACACCAGAATCAGGTTTAATCCAGTCCTAATCTAGTTCTCAACTTTCACATAATTTCACTGGAGTTATCCTTATTATTGTTTACGTCATCAATACCATATTCACTCTAAATGGATGGGAATACATCTACTATACGTTGCATTTGACGTTGCACTAAGACAACTCAACAGATTCAGCATTGTGCATTAATTCACAGCAAATCATTGAGGCTTGATGTCGCTAACGTTAGCACATAGTAGTAGGGATGGTGTTAACGTTAGCACATAGTAGTATGGAGGGCAACATGATATAAAATGAAGAAAACAGCAAGACATTCCCATCATCCTCAGCCTTATCTGAGAGAGATGTTTGAGACAGAAGGCATCAAGAAGGACTCCTGGCCAATGTGCTGGGGAACTTCTTCATTAATGTCTGTTTAGTCATTCATATTTTAATCCTTTATTTTATTTCCAGAAGCCATATTTGAGCACACACATAAATGTAGATTCATTTACATGTTCGGGGGGAAAGATTAAAAATCGAAACTGGATCTGTGACTTCTCAAAGAATCACAACTGAATTCATATCTTGCTAATAAGTCAGAATCTTATTAACCTGGAGTCCCAGTCTCTGTCATAATAATATGTTATGTTTTAGTTGTTGCCAGACATCCATTTAAAATGTAGCCATTGCCATATAAAGACGTGTCCTCCATGTCCCCTGTTGTCCCTCAGCATCTCTCTAGTAACGTCTGTGTGCTCCAGGTAGCTTTTGCAGGGCTACTTTTACTTTTATACTTTAAGTAAATTTCCAAGCCTGTTCTTTGTTACTTTTACTTGAGTAAAGAAGTTTAATCAGTACTTCCACTTTTACCAGAGTATCTTTTAACACAAGTATCTGTACTTCTACTTAAGTACGGAAAGTGAGTACTTTTGCCATCTCTGGCGTCTGTCTCCTATTTGATTACTGTAAGACAAGATGGTGAAAATAATTTTGATTCCATCATACAAACAGTGATAACATCATGCAGAATACAGATTTTTAAATTGAAGAAAAATAGTGCGTTTTAATAAAATCAATTGTTAAATGTTTTAAAAAGTATTGTTGAATATTGTCAATGCCAAAATTGTCCCCTGAGCATGTTTGCCAGTTGCTACTTTGTTATTGGAAACTGGTCTTTAATTTAATTCTGAGTGGCATCAAAAAGTCTCTGATATAAGACCAGCTACAGCTTTAACCACATGGAATGTATTTATCACACCTTTTAGTTAGTACAAAGACTTTTTTTTTTTCAATCCTTGTCTCGTACTCCTCTCTTTTTCCAGTCTCCTCTAACCCGACGGACAGACAGACACACAAACACAAAAACACACACACACACACACACACAAAGTTCTTTCAGTGCATTGCTCCTCTCTGTCCAATCAATGCAATATTAATGAGCCACAGCCCTGCCGGCTACAATGGCAAGCGTTTGTGTGTGTGTGTGTGTGTGTGTGTGTGTGTGTGTGTGTGTGTGTGTGTGTGTGTGTGTGTGTGTGTGTCTGCAGCCAAAGGACAGGCCTAAGGCTAAAGCTCTGTCACTGTCAAGGTCACACACATACACACTTCCCAGCCTGTGGTCATCTGCACTTGTGTCCTTTAAGCTCTTTATGCTCTAACTGCTCGAAAAACTATTAAAAACATTGTTGTTTATACAATGGCAGAAAAACGCAGACTTTCATCGTCCAATTTACAAAAACTGACATTTTTAAATAATAAGCTCTTGAATACCGAGTGCAATATCTTAAATAATCTTGGCTTTGATTTTCATATCTGTGTTCTATATTCAGTTCTTCTCACACTAAACTGCGAACAAATCAACTTTACTACGAGGGAGTAGTTAAAGGACTATTATTCTATATGCCATACTTTAGTCTTTAATTACCAGCAGCAGTGTATGCCTGACATCCGCAGCCATTTCCCCATTGGATAGCATATAAACCATGTTCAAATGCTTTGTCCTTTTTTATTTTAGAGATGTGTGCAACACAACAGCAGACATCCCTTTAGAAGAGAAAACCAAGGTGAACAGATAGCTATGTATTTAGCTAATTAGTTGCTATGCTGCAGCACATTTAATAGCATGTAGTTAAACATTACTGCAAAGATCACTTGTTTTCAGTTAGATGCTGGTGTGGTCTCCGGTGTATTGCTGTTCTCAAACTCCGTTTCCTACGGTGGCCCTGAGAGGCCACAACTCGCAACATTAAGAAAACACTTTTAAGTGACATACATGTGGCAGTTCTCAATCTCAAGAACGCATAACATGGACTTGTGTTCTTGGGGAGAACGTTCTTTCTGGTTCTTGGAAGAATTATTTTGAAAGTTCACAAGCAACAATCTCTGAACAAGAAAACCTCACAACGTTACAACTATTGCAGTAGTATTGAAAAGTAAACTTATTGATCTTAAATCTTATTGTTTATGGTTCAGCTCCAACAACTCTAACTCATTCAAAAGAGTGGAACGCAATCCTGACTATTAGTCTATTAGTTTAAGTCAGTTTAAATTATGAAAAGAAGTAGGCCTATGCACTGGCATGCCCTAGGTGTCCCTATTAGTGTTATGTGGAATTATTATTTCATTATCATATTATTGTAGTGCACTGTCCATTTCCATGTAATTAGCAATTCAAATTCTAAAGGTTGGAGTCTCCCCTTTAGTCTACATAACAGGCCACAGCATGTTACCATTTTATGTACAACTTTTCATGTACCATACAGACTGAAACCCAACTTCTAATAAATCAGAAAAATACACAAAAAAAGTGTTAATTAAATACTAAATCTAATGTATGTAGCTTATTTCATGATTTAAAAAAAGCCATTCAATGATTTTAAAAGCCTTTTCAACCTGTATTCAATTGAATACACAACGAAGACAATATATTTAATGTTCAAACTGATCAACTGTATTGTTTTTTGCAAATATTCACTCATTTTGAATTTGATGCCTGCAACACATTCCCAAAAAAAGCTGGGACATGGGCAACAAAAGACTGGGAAAGTTGAGGACTTCTCAAAAAACACCTGGGTGAACAAGTTAATTTGTCTTGATTGGGTATAAAAGAAGCATCCCCAAAAATCTCAGTCATTCACAAGCAAGGATGGGGCGAGGTTCGCTACTTTTGAACAACTACGTGAGCTAAGCCCAACAGTTTAAACCGTTTCTCAACGTACAATAGCAAGAAATGTATGGATATTAAAATCTACAGTCTATAAAATCATCAAAAGATCCAGAGAATCAACAACAAAAGTAAAACAGCATTGAATGACTATGACACACGATCCCTCAGGTGTCACTGCATTGAAAACCGACATCCTTGTGTAAAGGACATTACCACGTGGGCTCAGGAACACTTTGGAGAAATTTTGTCAGTTAACACAGTTGCTTCATCCACAAGTGCAAGTTTTAGAGAGAGTACACTCTACCATGCAAAGTGAAAGCCATATGTCAACAACACCCAGATACGCCGCTGGCTCCTCAGAGCCCAAGCTTATGAGATCGACTGACACAAAGTGAAAAAGTGTACTGTGGTCTGACGAGTCCACATTTCAAATTGTGGACGTCCTGTCATCAGGCCCATAGAGGAAAAAGACCATCCAGATGTTTATCATGCAAAGTTCAAAAGCCAGCCTCTGTGACAGTATAGTGGTTTGTTAGGGCCCAGGGCATGGGTAACTTGGACATCTGTGAAGGCAAAGGAGCCGTTTTGCAACCATTTCTTGCAAAACGGCTCCTACAGCATTACTGGTTCCTTTACACATGGGATGGATCCTGTCTTCAGTGATGTACAAGATCCTTCACCAAGAGAACAAACTGTTAGGCCTGCACAGTCAAGATTTGTGAAACCCAAATTCACTGACAAAGGCATCACAAGCAATGCAACAACCATTGATATCAATCCTACAGCTCTCAAACAGAGAAATGGTGTTTTAACAGTCCAACACAAGCAATTCTGTCTGTTTTGCTGGGAAGCTGTTCTTGATTTAAAAGGATTTTTGAAGGAAAGCGGGATTTGCGCTCTGTCAAAGTGGCCTTATCTAAATTTTCACCCTCAATGCAGGCATTGGTTTGTTGTGTGGCGCAAATGCACGCAAAGCATTGGAGCCATGTCAAATTGTAAACAGTGAAGGAGACGGCCCATATGCTATGAGAACATTGCTTGGATGGGTAGTAAATGGCCCGTTAGGAACAGGATCTAGCAATATCATGCGCTCTAATACAGTCAATAGGATATCAGTACATAATCTACATGAGATGCTGATTGCCCAGTGAAAGGTTGTCTGAGGAAGTGAAAGAAATGTCCATTTAGGACGGACGTTTTCTGAAAATACCGGATGTGTCTGCCCCAATTGTGAATGGACATTATGGTCTTGAGTTCCCCTTCAGAGAAGATAATGCTATGCTTCCAAATAACCATTGCATTGCTGAGCAACGTTTGCAGAGCTTGAAAATTTAGAAGGAACCCGTCATTCAAAGGAGAATATGTCACATTCACGACTGACATGATCAGTAAGGGATATGCAGTAAAGGGGCCAAAGGGACAGCTGACAAGAAACGATGGGACGGTGTGGTACCTACCCCACCATGGGGTTCACCACAAAAAGGGAAATTAAGAGTGTATTTTGAATGTGGTGCATCTTTTTGTAATTGTAATTAATTTCTTTAAAGACCGGGACAGCGCAAAACAAAATATTAATCCTGTGCAAGAGAATATGCATTGTGCCAGGTTCTAGCAGATTGCTATTTTCAAGCATATTTTTCCTGGGCAGGTTGATGGAAAAAGTGGAAAAATTACTCAAAGGACGTGATTTGACCAATAGCCTTTCATGGCGGTTTTCCACTGCGTGGTATCTACTCGACTCGTCTCTACTCGCCTTTTTTGGTTTTCCATTACAAAAAAAAAGTCCCTGGGACCTGCTACCAGGTACTTTTTTTAATTACTACCTCAGTCGAGGTTCCAAGCGAGCTGAGGCGATACCAAAAGGTGACGTGGAAACCTGCAGACTACTGGTTGGTCGGATCACTGCGTTAGTGCAAACAAGAGTGCGGAGAGTGTGTCCAGAACAAACGGGACATTTAATATATATATATATATATATATATATACATATATATATATATATACACACACCAAAAGATTATCTACTGACACCAAAAGATTATCTATTTTCTGCACTATTCAACCGTTCAATATTAAGGGCTGTTAGGGGCTTTATGTCGTTTCCAATATTGCACACTGTTACTTTAAAAAAACAAGACAATTTATCAAAGAAAAGTTTTTATCAAGCTTTTCAAGTAGCGTATCAAACTCCTGTACATCCCAGTCTTTCCTCTGCACCCTGTGACAGTGTCCCCCCCCCCCCCCCCCCCCCCCCGGCTCTGCTGGCCCAGATGCATCCCAGTCGTTGTCATAAGCCTCTCCATGACTCTCATAAAGATTATATGAAGCCCAGCAGGTCACAACCAGAGATCTCACCGGCCGGACCAGACGGTCTGCGGCGGCGATTTTGCAAAGCGTGCACACATGTTGGTGTGTAATCGTGGTTGCTAAAGTTCATGTACTTTATGTAACGCTAGCGTACAGTAAATACTGACCGGGGCCCCTAACACATGCAAATGTTAGCTAATGTTACCAGGAAACTTAACTTACCCTATTGTTTTGGCAAACTCCGGTGGAATTCTTAAACTTTTGTTTTTTTCCAGCGGTGATATTTGTTGCTCCCTTCAGCTCCTTTTGAAACAAAACATTTCTGGCTGTGGCAATTAGCCGACGTAGTGTTGTGAGTCGCGTTGAAAATTACATCATCACGCCTGGTGCATTGAGTGACAACTTCAACGTTCAGCCAAAAACACAGCCACCTTGTCTGCGACCCTCTTTCCATTAAGAGGTAAATTCTTGTTACAGAAGCTGTGTAAACTGACCCTAGGCTGGGATGAAGAAGCACCCTTCAGCATCCATGTACAATGGTTGAAATGGACAGCTGGTTTGAATCAAATCTCATTTTAAAGTGCAACAATGCTTCAAGATTAATTTTGATGAGCAATGCGGTATATCACTTTGCTGACGCAAACGACCAAGGCTATGGAACTGTAAGCTATGGGAGGCTGGTGAACGGCACAACAACGTCCATGTCACGTTTGTAATGGGTAAAAGGGTGTGTAGCTCCTCTCAAAGGGGTTAAATCCCAAGATCGGAAGTTGCCGCTGCAGGACTAGCTGTAAAAATGGACTAGCTGCTGAGATCTTTTGTGGCCAATCGAGTTGCAGGAATAAGATGACACCAAGTTCTCTCAGTGTAACTACATTGATTCCAAGTCCAACCCCACAGACGATGCAACAGGTCAAAGTGCAGACAAATTGATTAACAACAAGCAATGGCTACATGGTCTGGACATTCTATGTGAAGAGAAACAGGAACAAAACCAGTTTACCAACTTCAAAGAAAACAGCACACTACCCTTGGATGACCCTGTAGTTAGAACGCACACAGCAAGTGCAACCTGTGCAAAGGAAGAAAACGCAAACAAAAGCTGATAACTAATTTTTCCGACTGGACAAAACTCCGGCTCGCAGTTGCATGGTACCTGAAACTTGAGGAAACTTTACAAACACTGGTGCAAAAAAAGGAAAATGAGTGAGAGTAAAATAGTCACAAGAAGCCGGATGAAAGACTTACCTGATAATAACTTACCCCAAAAATAGAAGCTGTAAAAACGTCAGGGTCTCCAAGGCCATAATAACAAACAAAAACCCATACTACCTGAAAACCAAATGGCAACTGAGCTACAGCATGAGAAACCAAAATACACAATGCTAATCTCCCCGACTATCCCCAAAACAGGAGAAAAAGGGGGTCAAAACAAATGGCAGAGAACCCTTACCAGCTTCAGATAACAAGTGAATCAGCTCTCAAATCATATGCCCCTACAGAGAGTAGTACACCAACTACACTCAGCACGACAGGAAGTTGTGGCAAGCGGAAGGGGCGGTGTCTTGGACCTGGGAGCTTTTATGCAGCCTAAATGATGACCGGATTGAAAACCCCTGTGGACGATCAGGCCCTCAGGGGTGGCAGACCTGAAACACAAAAACAAAATGTCTCTCTTCCAAACAGAGGCCAGAGCAGCGTTAGAGAACGTAACATACGGCGTGCTCACTTGCATGATCAGCAAAGCTGTTCTTATTAAAGTGGCCCGCTCCATGGACACAATCTCATGCATCGAGGCTGTGAGATGTTTCATTTGTAGGAGGAGACAAGTGAAGCACTTACAGTCAGACAATGGAACTTTGTTGGCGCGAAAAGGGAACTGCTAAAGGCCTTTAATGCAGTAAACCAGGATAAAATACAGAAAACACTCAGAAAAAAGACATAATATGGACATTCAACAAACCAGGCGCATCCCATCGCGGAGGCATGTGGGAAAGGCAGATAAGATCCACCAGACTGGTCCTTTGTTCTATTCTTCAACAGCAAACCCTAGATGAAGAGGGGCTCCTGACAATCTTGTGTGAAGTAGCGGCAATTTTAAACACTTGCCCTACAACAACAGTCACCAGTCCCTCAAGATTTCTATCTACTCGCACGATTGATCACCAGCTCCTCCACCCGGTGTATTTGATAAGAATGACCAGTACACCAAACGCCGCTGGAGGCAGGGTCAATACTTGGCAAACCTCTTTTTGGAGACGCTGGACACTGGAATACCTGCCGCAGCTTCAACAGCGTCGAAAGTGGAACATCAAAAGAAAGGAACTTTCAACGTGGAGATGATGTATTGGTGATGGATCCAACTTCGCCAAGAGGTTCTTGGATACTGTGCATAATAATTGAGGTTTTACCTGACCAAAAGGGACTGGTGTGCTCTGTGAAACTCAAGACCCAAAACAACATCTTAGAAAGCCCAATCACGAAGTTATGCCTGATGTTGTTGGGAGATGAAGAAAAGAGCTATAATCCAGATGACTTATTCTATTTTTCTTTCAAAGAAAATTCGAGGCTATTTCCATTTAACCTAATAATTCTTTTTACAAGAATGGGAAAGAATTCCACCTGCAAAGCCACAGTCACTACTGTTGTCAGTACCCCATTGCTTATTGAGTTTTGTTGAAAGAAAAGGTGATGTAACACAGTGATAACACGCCCATGTCCTAGCTTTTTTGCAACGCGTTGCAGGCATCAAATTCAAAATGAGTGAATATTCACAAAAAATAAGGTTTATCAGGTTGAATATTAAATGTATTGTCTTTCAATTGAATACGTAGGTTGAAAAGGATTTGCAAATCATTGCATTCTGTTTTTATCATGTTTTACACAAAGTTCCAACTTCATTGGAATTGGGGTTTGTATTTATTTACAGTGTATTGCTTTAAATTTGTTGTGTTAAACTGAGATATTTTACTCAATGCAAGTTAGTTGCTGACACACCTAAGCATGTTAGATCCATTTTACGTGAATATTTTCAATAAACATTCATTTTAAGCTACGAGAAACCCGCACTTTGAATTTGCCATTTTTCCACCACCATCCATCACCGCCATTGTGACATCTGGAAAAACTACAGGATTGGCCTTTTTCATTACACGTACAGTACGTATTTCTGTAGGTTTAATCTCCATTGCTTCAAATAGATTTAAAAAAACAGAAAATGATAAAAAGATAATACTTCAATTCAATTCAATTTTATTTATAGTATCAATTCATAACAAGAATGATCTCAAGACACTTCGATAGAGATTTGTCATTATTATTTCCCTCCATTGTTCCTTCTCTTTCTCTCTCTCTTTCTCTCTCTCTCTCTTTGTGAGCGTCCAGCATTCTGCACAGGCTCCGAGCGTATCGATCCGTCCGCCCTCACCAATCTTCAGCCTTAACCAGTCAATGCTTCTGCCAGTCACATCCTGCTCGCCGCCATCTCTCCTTCTTGTCTTCCGGCTGTAATAGACCTGAGGAATCTGGTCTGGAGGCGATTTACCGCAGCCAGGTGACAACCTCGCCCTAATGTGTCTGCTGCGAGATGGGGGTTTATTATTTGTTATTGTTTGTTGTTAGTTTTGTTGTTCACTCACTCTGATGTGAAATTTCTGATGTGTCTCAACCAACTCACTGATGTGAGTTGGTTCAGACGTGGTGGCATCGCAGAATTGTCATTTGCCATTTAGCAAAGTGAAAATAAATCTTTCCTTCCTTCGCTCCCACTCACCTATGTTCAAAGGATTTTCTATTGTACCCAACCACTATGTATCATAAAAACTTCTTTGTCTCGATTTACCGGTACTACTGTATTACATCCTGTTTCTATCAGGAAATTTACAAGAAAATGATGGGTCCAATAACATATGCAACAACACATTTAAACCCTTTAAAAGGGATTGCCATCTGAATTATATTTTAATCAGGAGAGACATTTTTCATCAAGATTTATTGTACACCTCAAATAAAATGTACAAAGTCTTTGGCGATTAGACTCCATCGCTATACGAATCTTTCGTATATCTATTTAGATATTAGATTATGTTTAGAGTTGCACTCTTTGCGTGCAAAGACAGTTGAATGGCAAAGAGAGAAACGATTATTTGAAGCAGGGTTGTGACTCTGTGGTTGGCCCTTGCCATTGTGTAGCGATTCTGATTGGTTTAGCAGGAAGGTGAAGAGCTGATTCAAGTTAGGTAGAGCATTGATTAAGTATGAGGTCTTCCGGAGCCGATTTACACTGAGATACATTTCAAATCAGGAGAGACTAATTGCATATATGCGATATAACGCATGATAAAATATACATTTATTAGGATAACAGCTGAATTGATTGTATCAATTAATAGTGAGGTCTTCCTGAAAGAAATTACGCTGAACTACATATTTTTTTTAATCAAAGTAATGAGAAAACGTATTACTTAAGGAGACAAATTACTTAGGTGTTACAAACCTGTATTTTGGGGTTTTCCTACAACATGTTTACATGCTTTAATGTTCAATCAAAACAGATTCTTTTTCCAGTCTGCTCTCCCGCACTAACAGAGTTTAGCTGAACTTCTACCATGAATATTGCTACAGTTTAGTATAGCGTTTAGCTGTAATTTTTGTCACAAGGCCACCATTTTTTCCCCTGCTTACCACAATGTTGCTCAGTTCTACCTCCCACGTTTCCCTGCTCTGTTATCTTTCCTATAACTTTCACTAATGCTTTTGTTGCCTAAACCTTAAGAACTCTGGTCTGTAGTGTTAAAAGCCTGCCCACCCCCTATCCCGAGCACTCCCTAAAATGGAAAAAGAAAATACTGCCAGAAACAAAATCCAGGCAGCAATAATGATTTCCTCTTAACACATTTAAAAAACAAATTAGTATTATATGAACTTATTGTCTAGGAGACATGGTAGGTCCTTCCTCACCAGGATTCCATCTGTGTGGCCAGGAACAAGAGATCAAATTGTACTGGTTTCTAGCAAGTTTCTTTATCTCCAATTAAATTCTAAATGTCCATATATAAATGATCATGAGACTAGTGATGTATTAATGTGTTTTTAACCCCGTGATGTGCATGTTTCCTTGAACAAAGGAAAAGGAAAAACAGGTGTAATCATTAAAATACAAAATGATGACTGAATTACATTAAGCTGTTTCATTTACACAGTCACTTTGAAGAACTCCTAAATCCAACTAATGTGCTCTCTATGTCAGAGGCAGAGCTGGAAGATGATGGGGGGATTATCATTAATTTCCCTGGTGAAAGTTGCTGAGGTAGTCAAACAACTCTACAGTGGCAAAGCCCCAGGGACTGATGAGCTCCGTCCAGAAATCCTGAAAGCTCTGGGTGTGGAGGGGCTGTCTTGGTTGATACGCCTCTTCAACACTGAGTGGAAGTCTGCAACAGTGCCTAAGGAGTGGCAGACCGGGGTGGTGGTTCCCCTGTTCAAAAAGGGGGACCAGAGGCTGTGTGCCAGTTACAGTGGTATCACACTTCTCAGTCTCCCTGGTAAAGTCTACTCCAAGGTACTGGAAAGGAGGGTGCGGCCAATAGTTAAACCAGGCATGATGATGGCATCATTGGCCTATGACCTACAGCAGCAAAGTCCATGGGGCTAGAACACAGGGGGCCATGGAACTCAAGGAACAGGGGCATTGGGAACAGTGGGACCTGGGAACCGGGGACAGAAGGCACTCGGGATCAGGGGACACTGGGCATCAGGGAACTAGGGACCAAATTTGGGGACCAAAATGCGGTCAACAGCAAAGAAGGAACCCTCCTCCACAGGGCCAGGTAGGCAAAGGTGGGCTGGGGCCAGTCGACGGGTCAGCTGGGCTTGAGCCAGGTGACGGATCAGCCAGATCAGAATTTGACGAGTACGCCGACAGGGTTATTGGAGCAGAAGTCGGCCGGGCCACCAACAGGACACTGGGGGCTGGAGTCGGCTGGACTGTCAACAAAAGCAAAGTCTCTGGGTGGCATAACAAAGGCAAAGTCTCTGTGGGACCGGACACCAGCAAGGTCAATGGGGCAGTCTCAGGGGCGGTCTCAGGGATTCTGGGGACTGGCAAAGTCTCTGTGCTGCAGGGGAAGGGCACAGTCTCTGGAGCGCCAAGGAAGGGTTTAGTCCCTGAGTCGCTGGGGAAGGGAAAAAACTCTGGAAGAGCGGTCGTAGCCAGTTCAGGACGATTGGATGCCAGCTGGGGTTCAAGGTGAATGGACGCCAGCCAGGGATCAAACCTGCACATTAGCCAAGGATCAGGGTAGCTGGGCATCAGCTGGGGATCAAGGCAGCTGGACGCCAGCTTGGGTTCACGACAAACAAAGCACCAGTGACCAAGTTGTTTGCAGACTGGGAAATTGGCAGGCTGGTGGGTGAAGCTGTAGGCTCTGGAAGGTTGAATGTCTCCTCTACATCCTGCCAGCACACCTAGATGAGGTGCCTAGCAAAGGCAGGGTCAACTTTATGAAGGGAGCAAAAAAAAAAATCATCTGCTCACCATCTGGGTCCAGTTGAAGGAGAGGCTTAAACTCTGATGGGTTCATTTCTGGTCAGCTCATATTGATACAGTTCAGGGAATTGTCGACCCAAATGCAGACATCAGGTAGGAGAGGTTTGAGCTTGAGGATTTATTAACAAAAAACAAGATTTCAACCAAATTAGGAGTATCAAAAAGCAGTAGGCTAAAACAAGGTGGCAAATGGAAGAAGACAAAAAAGGGAAAAACTCAAAAGGAACAAAAAAATGCAGGGAAGATTCCAAATACAGGCGCACCGACTGAAAACCCGCTAATAGGACACCAAGACAAAGAGATGATCTGACACATGAGGTAAGGAGCAAACAACAAACAGGTGATTAAACAAGTAAAACAAATCAGGGCAGGTCAGAACAATCAGACAGGAGGGAAAACACAGGAAGTAAAACTGGATAGGACGAGGGGGGAAACAAGGACATTAAACGATAAACAGGGAACAAAAACCTACACAATAATTTACGGAATCATACACAAACAGGAAACAAAAACCCATAGTACAGAAACAAAAAGTAAGGAAACACAAGAAACAAACATACACAACCACAACAGACACCCAAACTTTGTTGACCAATACGGTAGGCGTTCTACACAGGCAGAACCATATTTCACAGGCTAAAGACAGCCAGCTGTCAATCATCTGAGGCATGATTATGAGCAGCAACTCTGACACACAGAGCGGATGCCACGCCACTAAACCAATTCATCTCACATCAACTGCTCATAAACAATCCATCAATATCCTCACTGAGATCATCTGTAACCAGAATGAGTACACAACAACTCAGAAATAGAAATAAAATATTTATCATCAAGCAGCTTTTGGATTGGAAACATAATCAATCGCTCTGCCCTCCGGTGTACAAATTACGGCGGTTAAGAGTGGAATTGTAACGATTCTTGTTCAAGACATCAAACACAAGGTGGCATTGGTCTCATTCTTCAAACCAGCATCGAAATGATGTGAACACAAAGACATAAAATGTGAAAATGCTGAAAATAATGGTAGCATTAAAAATATATATATTATGCTCTACTGTTTCCTAGGTTCTCTTCACAAGCAGGTCAGGAATGCTGTGATGGGGATGAGCGGGAGCTTCATTCTCTCCTTAACTGTAAATTCAACATTAACTTTCCTTAGAGTATAGTATTATGTTGTACATAAAGAGTGGCCTGGCCTATATGAACGTCTTACATATAACATTACAAACAAAGCACTATGTCTTCTGTCCCAAGCTCTTTAAACAACATAAATCTACAATAAGTTCCCTTACATTGATCCTTTGATTATTTACTTCTTTGTTATTAACAATAGCTAAACAACTAATCAAATTCAAATCAATGAACAAACAAGTTGACAAGTGGCCATATGCCTCAGAATTACATGAAATCACAGAGTTGTCAACGCTTTGTCAGCACATTGTTGACGCGTTGTCTATATTTTTACATGTTAACGTGTAAAACGTTAACATTTTACCAACACGTTAACAACACGTAGAAATGACATGTTTGCGTGTCGTGAACATGATGTTTTGGGGCGCCTGCTCAGTGGTACAGTGGTAGCCTGCCAATTGGAAGGTTGGTTTGATCCTAGGCCCTTGGGCAAGACACTGAACCCCGAGTTGCCCCCGATGCTGCGCCATCGGTGTGTAAATGTGTGTGAGTGTTTATCTGATGAGCGGGTGGCACCTCGGCCACAGTGTGTGAATGGTGAATTATGTAAAAGAGCTTTGAGTAGTTGTTGAGACTAGAAAAGCGCCATATAAGAACAGGCCATTTACATTTATGTGTTAGAAACCACGTATATTTGTACTGATTGGCTTTCCATAGCTCAGAGAACCAAATAGAAGTTAAGTTGTTAAGTGTTTTTGAATGTACAGTGTATTTCAGTTTGGCCATGAATAATTGTTAAAGCTTCTCAGGACAAGTTCTTGTGTCATACTTCCAAACTGCTGGGTAAAGTGAAGTGAGAACCCTCAAGTTAGACCACAGTCTGGAAGCTGAAGCAGAACAGTTAAAATGTTGAGAACAACAACAAAAAGGCTTTGAGTTATCTTAGTATTTCAGAGTGGTAGTCAGTGTGCATTTTTCCCTAATCCACTGGATGTTTGAATGGTCTGTTTTTCTTGTCCTTTTGTGATGTGTCAGATGGTTGTACTAATTTGCAGTGTTGCATTTGCTTGCAAAGTAACATAGGCACTTTTTACTGTCTTCATTTTCTCTGAATCCGTTTTCACACAGCAGACAGCACATGTTAGTTTGTCATGTGAAGTAATGTACATTTGTCATCTGTTGATTTAGCTTAAGGGAGGGATTAGGAGCACTTGTTGCTTTTACATGCTATGTATTTGGTTTTATTTACTCATAGTAGTTTGCAAATTTTTTCTTACAAATGCTGCTACAGATATAAAATTAAAAAAGGCATAAGAAGACAAAAGGTTGGTCATTTAGGTTTTACCAAATACTGAAAAAAAATCCATCCCTACTTTGTGTGTATGGAAAGGGCTGTATATTAATATTTGTGGCTCATGGCATATATTGGGGATCTCTGGTCTGAAACGAACAGCACCATGCTGTTTGTTTTATGTATTTTAGAAGTAGGCTACAAGTCAGCTGCGGAGGTGAGAAGAATCACAACCTCTCTGCTCTTAACCAGATCTGTTACTATAGAGAGATTGGCCAACTCAAATCATGGGCCCCACATTGAATACCATCGTCAGATGACTCTACAGTATAACCGTATTGGAACAAATATGCTATCTTGAAAAAATCTTTTATTTTCACCTGGCATGTACATGTTACTATCAATGTTTGTCAATGTGTAAAAGGCCCTTAAGGAAATATTCCAATGTACATTTACCTTCTATATTGTAAATGGGCCTCTAAAAAATTCCCATTGTTGTGAGTGACAGCCTTGCTTAATACATCTCTGAGCAGTGTTTACCTTTCCAATGTTTGCTAGCATACATGCACTTGCTAATGGTAGCCAGTTAGCTTTGTGTGTAACAAAAACCCATCTTGTAGGAGGGAAGATTAGTATTTCATTTAATAAAATTATGGTACAAAAGGAGCACTAACACCACAGGTCTTATGTTGATAACGTGGACGCAGATATAGGAAACTGCGAAGGCAGTTATAATATTTGCTTTGCATGCTAGGCTAACGCTGTTGCGTTAACGTTATCTAGCTAGTTAGTTAGCTAACATCCCCGTCCAAGCTGTGTTTCACTTTCCCTCCATTGTTATAATATACATAGTAAAGACACATGGACTCAGTCGAAACCAAAAGCCATACGACTTTGGCAAGATCACAAGCGTTTAAGTACATGGGGTGCAAGCGAAAAAGCTAATACTAGCATAATGCATGGCTAAATTCAAACTTCATTAATTTCTAAAGCGGTGTTAGAACTTTTTTTGACAGCATGGTACACATGCCATTACTATACTTGTCCCCTGTAATTTGTTACAGAGAGAGAAAATTGACATAACCTCACACAATAATGAGTAGTCACTTTCCCTTCAGTTTGCTCTTTTTACATTCAGCTCCCATACTTTTTGTCTTTTTGGTTCATGTGGGAACTTGTAAAATCTTTTGTCGCTTCCCTGTCTTTTACGGCAGACAAACATGTAAGAGTTTAGCATTTTTTCTGTGATTTATGTCATTTTTTAAATCATTTATTACATTTTTCACTATTCCTTGCAGTATGTCAATGTGAATCAGATGAATGTTGGTATACAACATGAATTCCACGCAACATGTGACCACCTCGGAACCAATCGCATAACGAGATAGTTAAAAAAATGAAATTCCCTAGTTGGACTTACTCTATATATTAACTATTCGAAACCCAACAACCCCATCTCCCCCACCCCCTCTTTCATTTTCTCTCAATTCTCTTACTTACCAGCTTCTACTACAAACTCCAAACTTGTCTGAGATAAACGCACATTGTCGTGTTTTGATCTCCTTCTCACTCAGCACTTAATATCGACTTTCCTTTGTATTTGCTTTAAACGTCGACACCAGAGTACTTTGTCTCACGTTTAAGTATGGGCTGATACTTTCTCAGGATTAAAAGGAATTTAGCAGGTTGAAGGCTGTGATGTTCAAATGTGCTGCTGCTGTCAAGAGGCTCAGAGAAAAGATGCGGCTGAATAAGTGGACTACTTAAAACCGTTTTAAGGGATTAAGATCTGCAAGTAGACTGCAGTGAGAAGTTTTCATCTTAAATCTGAATAAAAATCAGATAGAATGTAGATGTAAAATGAACGGACTATACCAGTTTTTTCCAGTAAATATAAAACATGTCAACTTTACATTACTGCTTACATTTCTTACATTAGTCCTCCCTTCTAAAGTTTTAGTTAATTTGTTTTCTTTTAATAATTACTGATTACATACAAATTCTAATATTTGGCTCAAATACTACCTCACATGACAATTTCTCATTAGTTTAAGTTCAAGGAATGCTGATATATAATTATTAGCTGTGACTTAAACACATGTCAATTAGTTAATATTTCTAAATTTAGAATGATCAGGTTTTTTTAAATAAAGGGCTGTCAACTCTGAAACAGATTACCAACTAAAATCAAATTAATTGCAGATATGCAATATGTTACAACAAAGGTTAAGTGGCTAAAAGCTGTATTCAACTAATTAAAATGTGAATTACCACGTTGCACTGGTGTGTTTTGTATGTTGTGTTGTTTATTGCATTTCCATATTTGTAGTGTATTGTGATTTTAAGCTGAAAATTAGCAATAAACTCTCTCTGCATCAGTTTCATACACTGTAATGGACGATTACAGTGTATGTTTTCACATGAAAAAAATTCAAATGTGAGGAAAATATGTCATTATTATGTGAAAGTTAGACAAATGCTTTATATTAATGACAAAAACTAGCATTTTTGGCGTGAATGCACTTTCGAAGAGACCATTATCTAAGACTCTGGTATGTTGTGCTTTTTCCTTTTGTTAGAAGTACTGTCTGATGGTTCGGACTTGATTTTAGGGTTAAGTGGGTTAAAACAGTTAAGGTAAGAGTTAAAGAGTTAAGTTTAGGTAAGGTGTTATCATGCTATTTAGGGCATCTCCTCACAGAGATAGAAGCAACATTTGATACAAACATCTGTGTCCTACAAGGGACAGACGGTTAGTTCCCTCCTTTTACCTAACACACACACACACACACACACACACACACACACACACGTGGTGACATTGGGATACGCAGAGAAGCGTTCAGAGTTCACAAACCCAGATTGTCAGATGACACGTTTAGAGGCTAGATGGTCTAAATATTTGACTCCTAGGCTAGTGAGTTTATACACACACACACATACACACACACACACACACACACACACACACACACATATATACACGCACCCACACAGATTGATGTGGGGACTTTAAATTTCACAAACTTTGTCACAAATATCTTAAAGTAAGTTAATTTGCTAAGATAAACCTAAGGTAAAACTATCATTTTGGAAGGGGAGAGGGGGGGTGTTGATCATAATTCCACGGCATCCTGACAGTTATAACTTCTAATATTAAAGGAGAATACCGGCCAATTTCTATGTTAATATTGATCGCTATAAATATGCCAGCACTTAAGATTGAAACCTCCCCCGACTTTAATTTGTGCAGGCAACACTGAGTAGCTGCAACTACGTGTACAAGCTTCCACCGAGCTAAAATGGCAGTTAACGGGGCAAGTTTTAGAGTTCTTTTGTGTCTCTTAACAGACACACAATGCAATGAAAATGTCTGTACACAATGAACAGGGCCCTTACATAACATTAAGATGCTTTTTCAAGTCAGAAAGTGTTTTAATTCACCTACCCTGTCTTGTTCTAGCCGGTGGGTAGCTTGCTTGCCTGGTTAGCTGCTAGAGCTAGCTCTTAGTGGCTAGCTGTTGGCTGCTGTTGATAAGTATGTTCAGCCAGGCTTTTTAAAAATCATAACGCAGCAGTTCTGTGTGTATTTATCCATTTTGTGTGTGATGGATCTATCTGTTGTTGGTGAGTAGGATCGATCACACAAAATGGATGACACTTATCAATGGCAGCTAACAGCTAGCAGCTAACAACAGCAGACACCTAGCTCTAGCAGCTAACACTTATCAACACCTGACGCAAGTCTTTGTTAGTTTATGACCAACGCAGTCGTCCATTTCTCGTCCAGCGCCCACGTTGGTAAAGTAGCAAATGCACCTGTGCCCATCTTCGCGCCCATTGCCGTGCTGGTCTTACAGGGAGGTGTGTTCAGGTGCATTCCGGGCGTATTGCTATCTTGAAGCAGCAGGAATTGATAGCGCCTTTGACCAACCAAAAACCTGGTCTAAAGTCAATAACGCAGCATTTCATTGTTATTTTAACAGCAAATTAGGGAAAGCGCCTAGGCTTATGCACAGCGTGCGCACACTATGCTTATTACACACAAAGGGAAGCGCAGCAGTACACAAACATGCAAAAGATCACAAATAAAAGTATTTTGGTGCACATTCGCCATTATAACAAGGAGCGAAGGTACATACGCGCCTGGCTTTTAAAGGGAATGGAAGATGACACTCTGATTGGTTGATTGCATGTTATGCCCAAAACACACCTATGATCAATGAAGACAGTAAGTACAACCCTTTTGAACCATGTGCCCAGCCACTATCAAACTAGCAAAAGTTGATTTGTACACGCCCTTTGCACCAATGCACTTCCCGCCATATACTTAGATTGTTAAAATAGGGTGCCCAATTTCATAGTGAATTGTACTACATTTATGTATTCGTACCTTAATTTTCCTCTTTTTTAAGACTGTTTTTATGCTAATTGTTGTCGTTATTAGATATGGTAGAATACAGTATAGTGGCAAACAGAGGTGGAGTGAGGGGCGTACGATATGCAACAAATTTCCCTGGCTGGTATCAAGCTCATCCCATAACATTGTGGTTATCTGAAATGCATCTTTACCAATCGTCTGACAGGACAACAACAAACTTGTTTTTCTTGGAAAAGTGCAATGTCAGCCCACCTGATGAAAGCTAGAACATGAGTGGCAAAAGTAAAGCAGAGTAGCTTTCCTCATAATAAATAATGAGGTCATTCCACATTCCACAGTCTACAGGAAGATTAAAAGGGCCTTGGCTCCTCCTCAGAAGGTTTGTCCTGTTCTCGATAGTTTAAAGCCTTCACACTGACTCATGAAAGGAATTAAGAGAACCAGAGTGAGGGAACGTGGCCTAAATTTGCTGCATAAGTAATTTTTGATCAATATGTAACCTTAGAAAGTTTTTTCTTTGAGGCTTGTATACCTTTCATCATCAAAAGAGTAGTTAATCACTGTACTGGAGCAACACGTAACATGTCATGACTGGTTTATAACACTAGTTGTCAGAAAATGTGAAGTGATGAGAAGTGTGTTGATGTAATAATTGAGGCTTTTAGCACTAAGTGCAGCGTGTCTGAGGTCAGGACAGGCATGTGCTGGATGTCAGGTTAGCAGTAAGCAATGAATGTAACGGTGAATGTTCAGCATGAACTACAGTTTGCAAAATATCAAGGTACAGCTTCTCAAGAATCACGCAAAAATGTCCATCTATACGCTAAAAGATCCGCTTATAGTGAGATAATTATTACAGTTATTCATAATATCACTTACTTTGGCCGTCACAGCAGATTTCCTTTTTTAGCAAACAAGTACATTCAAGTGTTTTGAACTACTGAGTATTTTAAATAAATGTTAGGAACTGAACAGAATGGCAAACTGTTACGTAGGGATTTGTATTTTGTGTGTTGTGTGTGCCACTTCCCTCTTTCCAGGGTGAATGTGAATGTTGAGTGAGTACACCTGCACTGCTCACTCAGCAATCACCACAGCTGCCTTGCTAAAGCAGGGAGGGGACCCTGCAACTTTCCCTTCCTCCTTGGCCTTTGACTGCTGCCAGCAGGTTGTGCTGAGCCAGTGTGTATACTTATTGGCCTCTGGCTGACCGTGGCAGGCTCACTTTTGGTTTGTTTTGGTCTTCGTCTTCTGTGGAGCAGTGTTTCAAGTTATTGTTTTCTTTTTGAATAAACTGTACAGATCATTTAACTACCGGCACCTTCCATTCTTCCTTTAGTCAATTCAACATCAATGCTGACACAACAAGACCGACTACAGCCATGTGGTCTCTTCTGAACAAAAAAGACGCCTGCATGGAATCCATCAAACCTAAAGAAGTTTGAATCAAAACACTAGCTTTTAGATTAGATTAGATTAGATAATACTTTATACATCCCACAGCGGGGAAGTTCCTTTGTTACAGTAGCATTCTCAACAATAAGAGCAAAAAAACAACAAACAAACAAACAAGTAAACACTTAAGAAAGACAGGCAAGCAGTAGACAATGAGCAGAAGGCAGACTGAAGTAAAGTGGCGTCAAATAAAGGTTTTGTAAAGTAAAGTGCGGTTGCCATAGTACAAAAACCATAATATGAGTTATATTCACCTCTGACCATAAATAATATTGCAAAAGGGATGAAGGACCTGCGGTACCTCTCCTTCTTACACCGGGAGTGTATCAGTCTGCTGCTGAAGGAGATGCTCAGGGACCCCACAGTGTTGTGCAGGGGGGTGAGAGGTGTTGTCCATGATGCATGTCAGCTTAGCTAACATCCTCCTCTCCACTACTTTCTCTATGGGGTCTAGAGGACAGTCCAGGACAGAGCTTGCTCTCCTGATCAGTCTATTTAGTCTAATACTGTCCGGGTCCGAGCTGGCCCCCCCTCCAGAAGACCACAGCACAAAGCATGGCAGAGGCCACCACAGAGTCATAAAAGGTCCTGAGAAGAGTCCTGCACACTCCAAAGGACCTGAGTGTCCTCAGCAGATGGAGGCGACTCTGGCCCTTCTTGTAGAGTGCATGGGTGTTGTCAGTCCAGTTCAGTCTATTGCTCAGGTGAACACCCAGGAATTTGTAGCTCTCCACTACCTCAATGTACAATCCCTGGATGCTCACCTGTGAGAAATGGGATGTTTTCCTCCTAAAGTCATTGGAAAGGAACCCCAGGAGACCACAGGGGTCCCTAACCACGTGACCTAACGGATAAAAGCTCACGTAGATCACTCTGTGTCTTTTCGGCTGCAACTCACGTTGCTGCAGGAGGCACATTAGTCTGTTAAAGTTAGCAATTTAAGTAAATAGTTTCATTTTGCTGGAAGAGTGAACTGTTTTGTTGTCTATCCAACACATTCTAACTCCCATTGCATAAAATACAGATGCTTGGTCAGGTGCCTTTGTTGTTATTGACACTAAAAGTCTCTTTTAGCATTAAATCTAAACGGTCTTTATCTAAACACGCTTGATCAAGACTATGGGCGTCACTTTTTACGCAATTAGGTTAAGGAAAATATCGTGGGTTAGCTTATAAAAGGTACGTTTCTGCGGCACGTGGGACAAAAAACGGGAAAGATGGGTTTAGGAAAAGAATGGGACTGTTGGGTTTTTGGAAAAGAAGAACGGGGCAGTTGGGTCTGGGAAAAGACAAATGGGACTGTTAAGTTTGGGAAAAGAAGAATGGGACCGTTGGGTTTAGGTAAAGAATAATGGGACAGTTGGGTCTAGGAAAAGAATGGGAAAGTTGGGTTTTGGAAAAGAACGGGACAGTTGGGTTTAGGAACAGAAGAATTGGACTGTTAAGTTTAGAAAAAAAAAGGAATGGGACCGTTGGGTTTATGAAAAGAAGAATGGGACAGTTAGGTTTAGGAAAATGGAGAATGGGACAGTTGGGTTTAGGAAAAGAAGAATTGCAGCTGAATTGCAGGAACTTTTGGGAACATCAATAATGGACAAATACACAAAAGTTTGATTACTTTCTACGCTAGGAGTTACAATCTCAAGTGTTGTTTTTGCTTATTCTTCTTGTGCTTTTCTGTCACCTTTTTTTTTACCACTAACACACCTAAAGAAAAAAAGTGATTGGCTGCATGTCCCACGTTTAATATTTCTTTTTTATTTGGAGGGGGCGTTCACAGTAAACATAATACAACCTTTTTTTCTGCCACATGGCATTGTTTTGTCATTGATTACATCCCACTTTGCAACGCAGTTATACAACAGATAGCTTATTTATTGATATTGATTAATTTCAATATCGATTAATCCAACACCAAATTTTCTTTTGTCTCTTAAAATAATGTTTCCAAAATCGTTTCAGTTGTTCATTAACTCGTTGGAATGAGATATAAGAATAATGGTAATGGTAACAGTAATGGACAGTTACGCTCCCAACCTGTAGGGGGAACGAAGAGGAAAAGTGCTCTGGTGCCTACTGTAAAGGTGCTGGTTGACAAGTAGCTAATGCAATTCTTGGTGTGTAAAATAACAGTACGACACTGTTCAACACGCTCAAACATTTTTAATATGATTGTTTTGACCACGGTTAACAACTCTGGGCTAACCCACAAATTCACCACTAACATTAAATGTAAAGATAGACAACTAATCTTATGGTAATTTAGCTAGCTAGATTGTTGTCTTTTTGACTTCAACTCACATGTCACAGGTTGACACCAAAACAGTTTGGTGTGTGTGTGTCCCTCTTGCTTTTGGTCGTCTGTACAGTTAGCTAAATTTACCAGACAAAACAGGAATAAGACACCAAAAGGACTAAAACTGCAAGTAATTTAAACATGTGGTAGCATTTGATCTGGATGGGAAGGGGAACTCTGGAAGTTGGAAGGGGTGTGTCGCAATTCTGCCGTCTCACTCCACAACACAGATCAGCAATTTTGGTTTTATTTTCCACATCGTTACAGCCCTAGTGATGTGTGAGGGCAACTTGGTTTACTCCCCGCAGTCTTGGCGCCCCAAAACGCCATGTTGTGCCCTTGTCTGCAACTTGTGCTAACATTTCAAAATCAACTCTCATGGTCGCCCCTGCCAGCTTGGACTCTTGTGTGGCTTAACAACCTACGTGATCAGGCTGCCACTTACCTCTCTCTCTATTTTATTCCTCCTCCTTCTACACACACACACACTCGCACGCACACACACACACTGAATCTGTACCTAAAACAATTCACATTTCCAGTATTTTGATTTTCTGTTTCTATTTCAGTACAAAAAATTACTAAGACTCACTGAGGATGGAGAATCTCGTGCAAAGGTGTAACTAAAAAGATGTGGTTCATTAAGCGTTACAATTAATGGTAATATTGATTTACCCGAGCAAATGTTTACACACTTGAACAGAGACAGAGGTTAGATTTATGCTTTATGGTTCATATTTTCAAACAGTATTCACTTTTAACTAAAGCTTTCTTGATGAACCAACCAATGTGTGACAACACAACACTTCACAGTGGATGTGCCGCTCATGACCGGCGATTTTTTTTAGTGTAACCTGTAACCCCACAAATCCATTTGGTAATGATGTGCTGCCTGGAATCGGAGGTACTGATCTGTGACTACTGTTGGTAGGAATAGTTAGCTAGATATGCTTACGCCCGCAGCTGACAGTATGTTAGAGCCGTTTGAGAAGCTCTGCTCCAACTTCTGTAATTACAAGCAGGTTTTAGTCAACCAGTCCAATAAATGATAGAATCCCATGCAATCCTCATCACTTTTTAAGTGTATTCAGATTATCTTAATATAGCCGCTTGTCTCTGATCTCCTCACCTCATTAAAACACCAAACACACATCATTTCGACTCCAAGCCCAAAAACCCCTGCGTCTTAACAGCCGTTAGTAACCTTAAGCCGGCTCTAAGCTGCAGCGCAGCTCAACGCTGAATTGATAATTGAAAAGTTTTTGACGGCGTTGTGGTTTTAAAGACAGCGGCCCCTCGTCGAGCTGCGGGCCCCAGACTCTCGCGGTTGATGTGAGAAACCCCAGTGAATCAAAGCTCCGGCTAGGCAATCAAGGGTTTCTATCCCTCCGTCTCTCCATCCTTGCATCCCTCCTTCGCTCGGCCGGGTTTTAATGCCTACCTGAGGGACTGAAGCGGAGGGAAGCGAGGGGAAGCCGAGGTTCTCTGACTCCACGTCGATACTTTCTCTATCCAGCTGAGCAGAATCGCAGCTCCTCTGCTCTTAAGTAATCGAAACCTAACCCCCCCCTCTTCCCTCCTCTTTCTCTCTCTGCTCTCTTCCTCACTAACTTTACCAACAAACTCCAAGCTTGTAGGAGCTAAACACACATATTGTCGTGTTTTGATCTCCTTCTCACCCGGCACTTAACATCGACTTTCCTTTGTATTTGCTTTAAACGTCGACACCGGAGTACTTTGTCCCACGTTTAAGTATGCACTGATACTTTCTCAGGATTAAGGGGAACTTAGCATGTTGAAGGCTCTGATGTTGAAATGTGCTGCTGCTGGCAGGAGGCTCAGAGAAAAGATGCGGGTGGATAAGTGGACTACTTAAAACTGTTTGTAGGGATAAAGATCTGCAAATAGACTGCATTGAGAAGTTTAAATATGAATTAAAAACACTAACTTGAGGAATGACAATTGAGGATGAGAAGAGAAGTAAGATTAAAGGACTATACCGGTGTTTTCGCCAATTACAACAAACTACTACAAAGCATGTAAATACCTCTGCAGTGCTGACCATTTTCCATGTCATTCATCTGTTTTTAGATTGATTTCATCCCTTCCTGACAGAAATTGGTTTCAGTTCATTTCTATGGAAATCAGAGCAACAGGCTTTAATTGAGTCTTCCCGAGTAAACCAACAGCATCAGTAGTTCCTGCCTACATTCACGTGACAGTACTTGTAGCTGCTTCAGTAATTATGACAGAATGGGCCCAAAAACAACCAGGCTTTAAAGTAAAAACCTCAAGGATTTTGATTGAAATGATTGTCTGATAAAGAGATATTTTAATCCAGCTCTGTGTCATCTTCGTGTGGGCGTTGAGTTTGGCTTCCCTCAATGGCGTCAGTGCATGGAGCTCCCCACAGGGCAGAGCAGCGGAAGTCTACCGATATCCGTCAAATGACAGGAAATGCATCATTCAGCTCTGCGCCGTGTGTTGTTAATTTTCAAAAAAAAATAGAGCATACTCACGTACACCTTGAAAACACAGACCTGAGCTGTTTCCTCTCTACTCCTCTGACTGGAAGCAAATTTTTTTTTGGTTCTATTCTACGTGAATTCGCGAGATCTCATGGGTCCTCGTGACTTCAGCTGTCAGTCATGGCCACAGCAACAAACCCGGACCTGGTGCGTGTTGATGGACAATGGAGCACTCAAAACCAGGGAGCATAACTGCCATGGTTTTGAACGTAATTGCTGCAGGCGCCAAGACTACTTAGTTAAGTTTAGACAGAAAAAAAATTTGGGGTTTTATTTGGACTTTACTTGACTTGTGGTTACGCATGTGGCGCTGAACATGACGTAGCTGTATTTGTTTTGTAAAGTTATAAAAAAAAAAAAGCTTACTTTAGATTTGCAAATGGGACAGGAACCCCACTCTTGTGGGAATTTTGTAATAATTTTACAAAAATGTGATGATCTTTCATTTGAGGCTGTGAGATAATGCCGTCCTCACACATAGAACCAGGCTGATCATGGGTGATCATCTTTTATTTAGAAGAATTACTTTAAAGACAAACTTTTAAACAGCAGCGGTGCTGTTGCAGTGTTGTATCAAACAGTTTGGTCGCAATGAAATGAAGTATTTCTCTGCTTTTCCCCTAAAACTCTCTCACATCCAGCTTTGAGATCCTATTGATTATGAACCACCGCAGATCTTTTGATAATCTTTTTATCTTAAGAAAGAAAATATAACACTCACAGCTGAATTGCAGGAACTTTTGGGAACATCAATAATGGATAAATACACAACAGGACTTTCTGATCTTGACAAAACTTTCACATCCAGAGCAATTTAAACGAACAGAAGCTTGATTCCAAAATGAGTTTGCTGCTTTGTGAGAAAAAACACCTCTGATGGGAAAAAGAGTCCTGGGAAAGAAATAACTTTAATTTATTTGACAGTAAAAATCCTCGTTTGATGAGAAAACCATAAACAAGTTCAGGAGAAACTGATTTTACAAGATGTGTGGTGATAAAAAATAAATTTAGAACTGGATTAATTTGTTTAGGAAGGAAGGAAGGAAGGACGGAAGGAAAGAAGGGAGAGAAAGAGAGAGAAGAGGCTGGCTTGCTCAGACGATCAATAAAACAATCTGAAACCAAAGAGACCTCCTGCTGCTTTTCGGACTTTTCTTTATTCTACAATGACCCCTCAAGGAGGTAGAAGGACAAAAACCAACCGCCAGAAACAAAGTGACAGCCACATGTTCCTTAGGAAAAAAATTACAATAAAGAAGAATATTGAAAGTAAATAACTGAATACAAATGAGCCATCAAACACCCTGACACATATGAAATAGTCTCATTTAAATGATTGGTTTCTCTCTCGACCAAACCAGGACAAACTAAAGACACTGATTCTCGTCTTTATGATACTGTCAAACATACACACTTCCTGAACATAGTCATGTAAATGTCTCTTTTTTTGGAAACTGGCAGATTAGGATTACCTATATTTAGGTTTACCTAAACCTAACCACATCTTTGTCAGATTAGTTCTGCACACAGGGTTAGGGTTCGAGCAAAAAAACAAACCAGTTTTAAATAACCTCTAGTTATCACACTGACCATAAAGCTCTTGCCAATCCTCAAAATCCATATCCTTTAGTCCAGGGGGCGTCAACATTTTGTAGGCCAAGGACCCCTTAAAAAGTTAAAAGAGAGACCGAGTAGGGACCCCCTACTATATATAGTATAAGACTAAGTTGCATGTTAAACTGGGCCAGATAGATGAAAATAAGTGTATATTAATATATTATTTATACAACAAGTTTTAATGTTAAACATACATTATGTGTTACCATAGCGGCTACTTTACCTATAGTAAGCTTATCTTCAGTGTTTAAATCATTGTGGTTTTGTTCACAGATTAAACTTTTGCTATAATGTGCTGGTTTCATGTAATTATAAATTAAATTTTTTGCAAAAAACAAACGTTTCTAAATGACTTTGACCATAATTTGGCAGCCCCTATGCATTAATTCTGAGGACCCCCTAGGGGTCATGGACCCCCTTTGAATAGCTCTGCTTTAGTCTGAGGAAATGTATTGTGTATTGATATCTTCACCCTCGTGCCATAAACGAGAAACCCAAATTCCTCATCATCATTCTTCTTCATCATCATCATTTTGAACCTGAGAAATCCATTTTGACAGATCTGTTCCAATAGCATGTGGATTCTGTAGCAAGTTAAACTCAATACATTGTATCTTTTATCTTTAAGTGTTGACTCACTTATTTGAAAATGTGCAACTAACATTTTGGCCACTTTATAACTTCAAAAAACTACAGTTATTAAATCCCCACAGGATCTCATCTGACAAAGTGGAAATTATAACATTACACAATTACATCAGTAGACAAATTATCATAAGCTACTTAATTTATATAATGAATAAAGTTCAATTTTATTTTTTGTCAGAATACAGTTTAGAAAAGCTTGAAAATCTAGAAAATATCGGATAGGACACAACAACACAATCTACTGTAATTTTGTTAGACAAAACAAATTAATTATTAATTTAACTTTAACAAATAACAAATTGTGTATCCAATTACAATACAAATTTTTAATGGGTAAAACCTGCATAGGCATCATGGAATTATTAACTGGTCATGTGACAAGGGCTGGGAAGATGTTTTTCCCAGAACTGTAAAAGAGTGTGATGAATTTACAGTAAACTTGCCTCAAACTTCAACAAAGACAACATCACTGTACACAGGTTTCAGATAGTAGGAAACAGAACAGAAATAAAGTGCAATAGACAATTTATATGTAATTTATGCAATACAGTATATATAAATGGAAAAGCAGTGACTGGCAGAACAGGCCGCAACGTGACAGTACTCTAATCCAATGGAATCAAATTTCTCAGATTGACAGCCCTTGGGGGGCACAAGGGGGGGGGGGGGCAATCAAATAACAGGAGGGGCAGGTGGCACCCTCTGGCCCCCCCTCTAGACCCGCCCCTGGTCTGAAGGCATCAAACGTGAAAGCAGAAATTCTTCATGAAGTTACTTTTCAAACTTTTGAAAGGTGTGCGGGTTGTTTCCTGGTTTTGTGTGAAGGAATGTGAAGCTGGAGGAGAGGAGAGAAGACAAGAGGAACATTGAGCTGTGCCTTCAGTTTGCAGCTGTGAATCAATACCTGATGGTGTTCATACTGAGGGCTGATTAAAGACCAGAGAGGACGTGTATGTAAGAAAAGAGAGAGAGAGAGAGAGACAGGGAAAAATCAGGTTACAGAGCAAAAGAGAGAGAAGAAGAAGGGTTGTGTGATAAATGGTCAGTGATTCTGGATGGAGCAGTTATAAGGTCTAAGGTTTAAAGCCACCTGCAGGTTCAAATGTTAATAAATACTAACACTAATGAGACAGTTCAAGGATCATTCCTTTGATGATGATGTCCTAATTATTTCATCAGGGTAATCTCTACTTCTAACAGTAAAGTTGCAACTGGAGGTGTGATGTTTCCAAGGCTCTGCATCCAAGCAGAACCAAGATCATTTTGATTAAAGTCCCATGGCATGAAAATGTCACTTTATGAGTTCAAAAAAAAGAAAGAAATTAGTTCCCTCAGCCTGCCTATGGTCCCCCAGTGGATAGAAATGGTGATAGGTGTAAAGCGAGCCCTGGGTATCCTGCTCGGCCTTTGACAAAAATTAAACCTCAGATGGGCCGATCTGGAATCTTGCTATCTTGCCGTATGATGTCATAAGGGGCAAGGTTACCTCCCCTTTCTCTACTTTGCCAGAGAATTTGGACTAACCATGAGAGAGAGACATCACGGCTTTCAAACATGGAAAGGGACAGTTGGTCAAGGCTAGGCCCCCACCCTCCACCTTCAGATACAGTATTAGGGGACCACTAAGGCCTATATAAAAGATATTTCAGATACAGTATTAAGGGACTTCTAAGGTCTATATAAAAGAGACTTCAGATACAGTATTAGGGGACCACTAAGGTCTATATAAAAGATACTTCAGATACAGTATTAGGGGACCACTAAGGTCTATATAAAAGAGACTTCAGATACAGTATTAGGGACCACTAAGGTCTATATAAAAGAGACTTCCGATACATTATTAGGGACCACTAAGGTCTATATAAAAGAGACTTCAGATACAGTATTAGGGGACCACTAAGGTCTATATAAAAGAGACTTCAGAGACAGTATTAGGGGACCACAAATTGCACCATGTCATGTGACCTTTAAAGAAATGCAAACGGACCAGAGCATTTTTTTCTCCAATCCTGGACTGTATCTGACCGCATGCCGCATACAAGTGCCCTAACTTTATAGACGTGCAACCCTAAATCACCTTTGTGATCATTTTACAGCACTGACCATTTGTTTAAATGGATAAAGTGACCCACCTTACAAGGCTCTCGAGTAATTGAAACATGACTTTGAGACAGCAGCTTGCTGTTCAGATTAGTGTGTGTGTGTGTCATTGTTAGTAGCAGAATTTAAAAACATCAACAATGCAACAAAAAGAGAGAAAGAATAGTTTGAGAATATTTGCTTCTATATTTAATTGCTGTGTTTTTACAGCTTCACTCTCATTACTTTTATTCTAAAGTTAAAAGTGAATTATAGAACAGTTGACTTTACATGTAGAACTAAGACTTTAATCATTAGCGACCTCTGAATTATGATGGGATTTCAGCTTTTATGTTTTTAAAGTGAACGAGACGAAGGTTGAGCTTGAATGTCCGACAGATGGAAACAGAAACTGTTAGGGCGTAAAAGGGATCTGACATTAAAGGAGAAGATTGATCTGCTGCTCTGTGATCACAGACTCATTAAACAGCCCTGAACTCATGATGAGCGTGTGTGTGTGTGTGTGTGTGTGTGTGCGGCCGTGCGTGCGTGCGTGCGTGCGCAAAAGCCAAGCATTAATTAGTCAGAGAGAAACCGAAAAGTGAGGTACCTGCTTCTATAACTGAAGATGTTATACAAATTGAAATATTTTATTTTGTATCTTGTGCACTTTTTAGTTTGAAGTTACACATTTTCAAGATTCTCAACATTTTTGTGAGCTATAGCCATACAATGAATTTGTCATCCAGCTGTCTCACATGGATCACTATAAATGTGTTAACAAAACAAGTAATTTCTGGCATGTCTAAAAGTGATGGTGGATGAAGAAGCAGCTGTTAGATGGAGAGCTAATGGCTGACACACTGCACAGCTCCGACTTCTCATCAAGGTAAAGTAAAGCTGTTAATGTGTCACAGTGTTGTATGGCACAGCATGAGATCATGTCCCAGATGATCACAGCTTGAAGGAAATTATTGACTGTCTTCTTTATAGACTTTTTTCACACCAGGCTCAAACAAGTTCGGGAAGTTGTCTGTTAGTGGCAGAGGGCAAAAAATTACAGGTTCAGAGAAACAGGTTTAATATGCACCTGTAACCCAGCCACAGAATTAGATTCTGGTAGTCCATAAAGGGACTTTCATAGTTTTGTTTTTAATTTATCTTCTGTTATGATAATAAATAAATACTTTACATTCATTGTTATCCAGTAAAATGACTGATTTCTGATTCTTATAAGGTCTGATCCTGGAATTGCCCCAGAACATTAATAACGACTGTTCTATTTTCTAATTTCACCACTGTGGATCAATAAATAGTATAAATTAAATAAGTTGAAGTAAAATAAATTATTTTAAAGCATCTGTAATGCATGTGATTTCCTACAGACCTCTGATACCTGTGTTACTGTAAAAAATAAAATAATAATAAGTTTTATTCATAAAGCGCCTTTCTTGAAACCCAAGGACACTTTACAGAATTACAGTAGCTATACAACAGACTGTACAGTATATAAACAACTCTTTGGTCTTGGCCATGTTAGTAGTTGGATTCTTACTGATTGAATGGGGTTATGCAGCTAACGACCTCAAACAGGTGCATCTAATTTAGGATAATAAATGGAGTGGAGGTGGACATTTTGAAGGCAGACTAACAGGTCTTTGAGGGTCAGAACTGTAGCAGAACTTATTTGCAGCTGTATCATACAAATAAATAGTTAAAAAATCATGCATTGTGATTTCTGGATTTTTTTTTTTGATTATGTCTCTCACAGTGGACATGCACCTACGATGACAATTTCAGACCCCTCCATGTTTTTTAAGTGGGAGAACTTGCAAAATAGCAGGGTGTTCAAATACTTATTTTCCTCATTGTATACAGTCTATGGGCTATATCAAGGGAGGTTGTAGGCTGTGGTAAACATGTGGTGTTTCAGGAGTTTTTTTTTTAAATGTCCAGGGATGTAGCATTTCGAACATCTGCAGGGACAGTCAGGTGTGGGGAATGGAGAGCAGGCCAGCGTCTGGGGACTGCAGGTTTCGGGATTAGGTGTGTGGATGGAGGAGGTCGGAGAGGGATTTGTAGATGAGAAGGAGGATTTTAAAGTTGATGCAGGATTTAACTGGGAACCATTGAAGGTGGATGAGGTGATGTGCTGCCAGGTCTTGGTGTGGGTGAGGTCCCTGGCGGCATAGTTTTGGACATTTTCAAAGCTGGTCTAGGGTTTTGCTGGGGACCTCAGACAGGACTCCATTGCAGTAGTCCAAACTGGAGGTAATTAAAGCATGTATGAGGGTTTCTGCCACGGAGTCAGAGAGTGATGGCCGGAATCTGGAGATGTTTTTAAAATGAAAAAAGGCGGATTTGGTGAGAGATTTGGAAAGAGATGGTGGAGTCTAGGATTACAGTAGCTTACTCAGCAGATTCAGTGTTGCATTAAAACATTGTCACACTCCCAATGGACAGTTTTAGTTTTTTTCAACAAAAATTGATGCAGTAGAATCATAGATCTTTTAAGTTCTCCCATTTTTCTTCTTTGTCGAAACCTGGCACCTACCTATTTATGATGACTACTCAAAATGATTATTAAAGGGATACTTCACCGTTAAGCATTCACTTTGTGTCAGTAGAAACCTGGTAGTATTTTTGACGGCCGTGCTTCCCTCCCTCATGCCCCCCGAAACGAGAGAGCTCTGTATTGTGTGTCTGGGAAAAAAACTCAGATAACGAAAAATGTGTCATTTGTCAGCCATCTTGGAACTAAGCTATAGCTGAGATAATGCTTTTCAACAGCAAACTTTTACAACAATTATGTGCATTCAACCTGGAAAGCTAACGCTAGCCGGCCACTTGTCCCATCAATCCTGCTTGCAAGTGTCCAATCATTAGACAACAAACTGGACTACAACATTCCAAGCGCAAACGCTACCAATGTGTTAGCTAAACTTTACAGAGCATATAATGTGTGTGCACTAAATGTGTCCTGTTTTGTGTGTCGTTTTTATATAGTGTTGTTTTGATATATTTTAAATGTGTAACACTATTGAGGCACGTTGAAACGTTGTTTCATGTGTATGGTAGAAATTACAATAAAACACACTAGAGTTGAATGCGTCACTGTCTGTCTATGTCTGTAAATGGGCGGTGTGGCTTGGGAGTGGAGTCTTATAGCACCAAACAAGTGCATTCTGGGATTTGGTGTCTTTCATCCACATGAGCCAAAAACACATTTTCCGGCTTTTCTTGGCCTAGAAGGCATTCATTTAGAGATCACATCATCACGTTCTACTAATAATCACATTAATCACCCAATAACCTAATCACATGGTCCCCTAATACTGTATCTGAAGTCTCTTTTATCTGGACCTTAGTGGTCCCCTAATACTGTATCTAAAGTCTCTTTTATATAGACCTTAGTGGTCCCCTAATACTGTATCTGAAGTCTCTTTCCAAAAATTCAGCCTTAGGGCAGAATTATAACCCACAATATGCTTTCCTTAGTATGTGCCATTTCTGAGTTTGTAGCTATTGACGATGAGAAGGGGGGGCAAGGTGGAGGGTGGGGGTGTGGCCTGGACCATTATGGTGGGCCATCTCTCTCATGGTAGGCCAAATTCTCATGGGAAGGCGAAGAAGCGAAAGGGGAGGTCACAGGTGGGCCAATCTGGAATCCTTCCCCTTATGAGGTCATAAGGGGCAAGATTCCAGATTGGCCCATCTGAGCATTCATTTTGTCAAAGGCTTAACGGGACACCTAGGGTTTGGTTATCACCATTTCTAGCCACATATTAATGTTAAACAACCTCATAAAATGGAATGTTCCTGCCATGGGACCTTTAAGTTACATACAGAGAAAGAGGTGGATCATGCAAAAAAAGGACACCTCAGGACTGAAATGTGACAGATTTTTACTTTGAATAAAAGTGTTATCAAATAACAGGAAATGCATCTCTGCAGACGTGATTGACAAACTGATAAACTGTCTCTCTTACTGTTGGTTTATTTACTTAATAACACGTTTCAGTCTTCACCTTCTTCAGGGAGGTAAATACATACCAAGCTTAGGTTTAAAAAAATGAATAGGGAGCATAAAAAAGAGCACAGACATTCAACACCCTCTGTCTCATTTTCTTCTTTATTGGACACAAAGTCAACAACACATTTCAACATGTAGATTCAACCTGCTCTGTGTTACATCAAGAGAAGCTCATATAGTACATGCACTACATCACACACACACTCTTAAATATCTAGATTGAGTTTATTGTATAACAATAAATAACCAAAACCAAAGTAATGGGAAAAATTGCTGATTACATTTAGTGTGCATTTCAAAACTGAATGTTGAAACTGAGTAGGCAGGCATTTTTTATTTTAGAACACGATCAATCTGGTCATTGCACATCAGACATTAAAACTGAGGAACAGCAATGAAAGGACCTAAATTGTAAAACTGCTATGTCATATTTATCCTTTTTATATTCAAGTCACAGAACAGCGCCACACAATGAGAGACGTTTTCAGTTTTGCACCACGTCTTATTTTTTTCTACGGCGCTGCATTTGAAGAAAAACTAGAAGGTTCTTTTGGACATCTCGGTTCACTACCCTCACCAAAGAACCTTCTTTTTCTGGATGCATGACCTGATCTTCCGTACTTGTTACTTACTCTTCCACTCTTCCTCTCTGCCTTCTTTATTTTTCTCACCTTTCATCCCCAGAGAGGCTGGCAAAAACATATTTTCTCAAACTGTTAAGAGTGATGGGGCAAACCAAAGATTAAGATCTCAAAGCTGTCTTGACTTGCTGGATTTGACGTGTGCGTGTTGTGTGCGTGTATGTTTTCAGAAACCCTTCAGACGAGATGCTGGATTTTTTTTTTTTTAAGAGAGGAAGAACTTGTGAAAAGCTTTGACACGCTCGAGTTTACAGGTGTGTA
>NC_048422.1:2687234-2716339 GCF_013103735.1 Etheostoma cragini
GGGGGGGGGGGGGGAAGGAGGGAGAAGGAAGAGTGGAAAATATAGTATTAAAGCTATTACAGTGTCTTGTCAAATTCATGTGTGCTCAATTCTTCAAACATGCCAGTGGCTACCAAGATGTACAAAAGTCAAAATCTAAATTATGTCCAATTCTGAAAGAAAGCAGTCACTCTATAAATATCATAGATGTACATATATTTCTCTTTCTGCATATATTTCTGAGCATTAAAATGGGGACATTTAAAAAAAAGAAGGTCCTGACCAACAGTAAGGTATAATGTGCAAATATGTTTCTCCCTCCATAAATAAGAGTCAAGCTGGAAAACCTCCAAGCCAGAGGTCGAATGATTGACCCCCGACCCGTGATCTTATGGTGTACGGGCACATCGCTGAGTATACTTCCACATCACTGAAGCAAGGCAAGAAGATAACTGGAGGTCACAAAAACCAGATTTTTAACTCCTCTTTTAAAAGATCACGCCGCTAAAGCATAACTGCTAAATTAGAAGAAGCGATGGATATGGTTAGTTAATAAGTAATAAGGAATGTCAGCAACATTTAAGAGAACAGACGGCGTTTTCATTTAAAAAAGATTAAAGAAGATTAATGGTATTATAACTGTAAATGTGTCCCATTAACCTATTGTTTCTCTTAATTAAATGGAAATCAAGATCTTCATCAAGATCTTCTAAAGATGTAAATGGAATACTGTGACTTTTACAATTTTCTCCTAAATATAACTGACTTAAACAGATAAATTAACTCATTTGAAGAAGCAGTCAGTGCCAGGCAGACAGTCACGTTAGCCACAACAAATACACCAAAGAGGATCCAAGCTCAAACACAAGATTACCAGATTACATTAGACAGCAGATCTGATGGTATAGTCTGTACACATCCACATTTGGAGCAGGATAAACGAAAAAAGAAAGCAATAAAAGACAAAAAAAAGTCTTGACATCTATCAGTGAAATGTAAAGCGTTGTCATCTGCAAACAAACACACAATCCCCAAACAGGGCAAGAAAGGTGAACGCTTTTTTTTTTCCTTCAAACACATGAAACTCCAGTACAGTTTTAATAACGTGAGTGATTCCAGCACAGCCAGAGGAATTGAGTAACATGACCCACAATCATTGGAAAATAGGAAACATCCACTTGGGAACTTGAACCAACATGTAGACAAAGAGAGCAATGGAATCTGGGTGGTATTAATTAAAACAGAGAAGGGCTGAATAAACTAAATTGACTTAAAACCACTTGATAGCCAAAAGTGATTCCCAGCAGATGTTGGGTTTAGACTCAACGCAAAGGGAAGAAAAATTATAAACGTTTAAAGATAATCATAAAAAATATGATTGTTTTTGTTTTGGACCAAACAGATCAGTTACTAAGGAGCCATAGAATCTAAACTCAAGAACTAAACTGAGTTAGCATGTGTATCCCAGAACCCCTTTTGCAGAATTATACAATGTTGCCATTATCCCATTTAAATATAACAAAAAGAAATGGTTGTGCTTTTTAATATCTGCAGTGAGTAATGATGCACATCCAGTTTCTTAGTTTACTGTGATCGTGCTTTTAGGAGAAGTAGGGTGTGTGTGTGTGTACACGCACACCCAAGTGTATTTTCACACACACACACACACACACACACACACACACACACACACACTTCTGGGTGAAGCTCACAGAGCGTGGAAAAGCCTTGAAGGTGTCACAAAAGTATAAGCAAAACCAAAGAACTCTCTCTCTCTCTCACACACACACACACACACACACACACAGACAGACACACACACACACACACACACACACACACACACACACACACACACACACAGATGCAGTTTGAAATGTGTGAAGCGTGTGCATGTCTTACAGAGGATGGAGAGTACCAAAGCCTTCAAAAGAATAGCGGATAATTTACTTAAAATGTTTGCAACAAGTCTTGAAACAAGTTTTTCAAGTCTACATAAATAATTTATTTCAGAAATGAAAACTAAAGAAATCATTCTAGGGTGTTTCCTTTTTTGATTCTGATACAAAAAGTTGAATATAGAGAAAAGAAAATGGAGCCAAGATTGATTGATTTTGAGTCCCTATGTTAAATCCATATTCCAGTCAGTGTTTCTGCAGAGTCAATCCAAAAATAATTGCACATTTAAAAAAAGAGGATCTTATTTAGCACTGAAATAAAATATAAACTAGGAGGTCAGCCAACTGGGAGCAAGCCGAAGGCCGACTTTAAAAAACAGCAACAGTTGGGATACAAAATGGCTGCAACAAGTTGGTGATAAAGTGGATATGTGACATCCAGCAAAAAAAGCAAATAAATAGGAATGAAAGGAAGGTTTTAACTAAAAAAAATACATTGACGCAAATCATAATGTAAACAAGCCTTCTATCACAGCTTTTTAATAAATTACAGAGTGAGTTTCCTCACAATGATCACTATGGAAGATGAAAACAAAAGATTCCTCCAGTCCAAATCCTGGACCTGAGCTGGGTTTTTACTTTTTCCACATAAAATGTCTTATTGTTTTTTTACAAGACAAACAGGGAATGGAACCACCTGAGCCTTTACCATCAGCCTCGCTTATTTTTTAGACTCGGTGTAGACTCAGCAGCTCAGGATCCATATCTGCAACTAAAGCTAAAGTGACCACTGACCATTACAGACGACAACAAGGGCTCAGCTGCAGATACACATCTGGTTTAGACCATGAAGCGGTGCTCCTTGCCGTCGTGGGCCATCAAGATGACGTTGCGGTTGGAGGTCCAGATGAGGCGGGCGAGCTTCAGGTGATTCTGGGAGCCCGGGGACGCCGGCTGCACAGGAGGGACCTGGTAGGTCTTAATGCAGCGGAGCTGAGGGGCCGAGTTCAACATCCCGATGCTGCCCAGCAGACTGGTGTTCATCTGAGGAGAACCAGAAACACACAAAGCTGCAGATAACACGTACGTACATTATACATTATACATTACACTAGCCAACACTGAATACATGTTTTCAAACTCACACTGGCCAACCTAAATTAGTAAATGAATAAATAAAAACAAAAATTAAAAATTTAATTAAATAAAAATGAGTAAAAATAAATAATATCTGTAACAAAACTGGGCGTTTTCTTTTCTATCTCATGAGGATTGTAGTATTTAGAGCTATCCACCATGGCAAACAGCTCTGAAACTGCTCTGGTCCTATCATAAACATGGAATGGTGAGAATATCCAGGAGATTCCTGTGTGTTATGTTCAAGATCAAACTTGGAAATGGAAGTTTAGAGTGGGAAAATATACTGAAACCAGCAAACTCTCCCACTTTACAACTTGTTATTATGGTTATAATTGTTCGTAGTAAAACTATAAACTAAATAAAAGCCAATTTATACTTAGCCACAAAGATATTCTTTGTATCTGTGTAATCAGAGCTGAAACTTTCCTGTGCTTCAAAGTTTTTACCTGCTTTACCTTTCCTGTTCTATTTATTGTTCGCATACATTCTATACAAACTATTGTCTAATACTTGTGTAAAATAAGTTTTTGAACATTTGGAAGGAAGACCCTTATCACCAGTTCCTGTTAGTGACGATACTCCTGAACTCTCTGATGAAACATTGAGATTAACCCGTGATGTTTGTGTCGATGCGTCCTGAGAAGGCGGCACACAATTAGACTGTCTGTGCTTGTGTGTGTGCTTGTGTGTGCTTGTGTGTGTGTGTGTGTGTGTGTGTGTGTGTGTGTAGGAAAAACGGAGTAGAAAGTCTATTGTTCCCTGAGACAACACCACCCTTATCTCTCTCTCTCTCTCAAACACATACACACACAATACAGACACACAATACACACAACACACACCGACAGAGCGTCTGCCAGCTCATTACCACAGCAGCCGTCTTGCCGGCGCGCTAGCAGCGGTTTATGCTTACAGTAATGCCATTAGTGTGTGTGTGTGTGTGTGTGTCTGCAGACAGTCGTGTCAGAGGTCGTAAAGACCTTTCATTCAAAATAACAGTTCTGGGAAGAAGCTAGGACATGTGTGTCTGTCTGTGTGTATGTGTTTATCATTTTCATGTGTGATTGGTCCGTTGACTTTATGTTATTGCTTATGTTCATATTTATTTCGTGCACTGGAACTTTGATTTGCAATTTATTCTGCTTTTGTATGTACAGCATATCATAAACAAAAGATTAAATAAAGAGAATACTTTTATGACTAATAGTGCACAATATGCACATTATGTTTATTTGACGGAAAAAAAACCTGAAGGTGTTTTTCTAAATGTTTCAGCTGCCATTTTAATTAAAACAAATCTTTCTTTAATCCCAAAATTTTTTGTCAGTTTAGATCTGATACAACTCAGTAGTAATGTTTTTTGTACTGTGTGGTTGGGTTTACTACACAGCTGCTAAATAAACACACAACACAAGTTACTCATTATAAATCTACTTTTCATGCTTGATTTCGTTAGCTTTGGTTCAGCTGCCAGCTGCGGATGAATCTTTTTAACACCAAATACCAGAGCTGGTAAATGAGTTTAAAGTTTGACCGATTCAAATCAATCACTGTCCTGCTCTGATTTCCCTTTATGGCTATACTGCCATTGTCAGCACTGTTACATGTTTGAAATTGCAATACCACAGTGACCAATGAGGACTTAGTCCTCAAGTGTGAACAGATGCATCCCTCTACCAGCACACTAATGATCCTAATGCTCGGAGAAACAAGGCACCTACAAAAGCTGCTGGAATTTAATTCAGACCAACTTCATCAACAGCAACTGTTAACCAAATCAGAATAGGTGTCACCTTTGATGACATTTTCTCGTTCACCTGGACCGACGGGGGAGGGTGTATAGCTGCAGAGACGGCACCCCTTCTCTTCTCTGCTTCTCTTCATAGTCCTCAGACCCCTCTACCCACTAGATCTGGCTCAGGTCTGTCTTGCACCAGCTCGTAATTTCTGTAATTCCTCAAATAAAAGCCAGTGCCTTTATTTACCTGAACTCCAGAAGTTACCTGGCTTTTTATTTGAAGCAGGCTTCTATTAGAGACAAGCTTTTATTTCTAATTTCATCTGTTTGACAAGTAGGCTATAATTGTTTTAAATCAACCTTTTTAAAAAAGCCAATTTGGGTCAGAAATAATCAAACACCACCAGTGTGTCAGTTTGAACCCTGTAAATGTTCCGGGTATTAATTTCGGTAATACCGGTACTACAGTACTGCTGGTAGATTACGATAAGATCTTACAGTAGTTACACCAGTATCTGATTAACGTTGTATATGGTAGCTAGTTAGCTTCTTTTCTAGCTCCAGGCTAACTTTTGTCCTCCCACCTCCAGCTAGCTAGCTTCGTTTCTAGCTCCAGGCTAACTCTTGTCCTCCCACCTCCAGCTGGCTAGCTTCCTTTCTAGCTCCAGGCTAACTCTTGTCCTCCCACCTCCAGCTAGCTAGCTTTGTTTCTAGCTCCAGGCTAACATTTGTCCTCCCACCTCCAGCTAGCTAGCTTCGTTTCTATCTCCAGCTAACTCTTGTCCTCCCACCTCCAGCTAGCTAGCTTCGTTTTTAGCTCCAGGCTAACTCTTTTCCTTCCACCTCCAGCTAGCTAGCCATGTTCTGCTCCTGCCAGCTCATCTTGTCGGCTCATCCCTCTGTTTCTTCCAGTATCGGATCCTCTTGGGGTCAATGTCGAAATGTCTTGCAGTTTTTCACCCGAGTTTTCCTCTGCATACTTTAAAACTCTTTTTGTTTACTTGGCTGTGTAACACATACAGCCACATTTACTCAAATACCGGAAGGACAATAATACGTAACCCAGAAAAACAAAGCATGAATATATTGTTGAATCTGTTAAATTGGAAGAAATGTACATTACGATAAACTTCAATGCACATTATATGAAAGGCACTTTTATATATATTCATATATTTCATATATTTGGACACCACACTACTGCACTAATGTAACCTGCAAAATTGGTTTTTTTACATTTATTTACATTTAGCATATTATTAAGTAGTTGCACATTTTTGTCTTCCCATCCTGTACATATTTAAATATTTCTTTTAATTTATTCATATTATTATTTCATGTATATTGTATGTATGTATATTTTTCCTAGTATTTCATTTATATTTATATTTGTGCTTGTGACTGATTTTGCCGCTGTAACACCGTAATTTCCCATTTTTCTTGGGATCAATAAACATCTATCTATCTATCTATCTATCTATCTATTCTGTAACACTTTTCCCCCGGCCATAATTTGAGGCCGGCCTTTATTTGTTCGTGTTGACCACGCCCCTGGCCACTATCAGAGGCCCGGCTTTTAAATGACTACCGGTATTTATTTGAGGAATTACAGTATGGTGTTATAGTTTTAGACTGCCAAGGATCTTCCTTTTTTACACTGAGCTCCTCTCTCTTTCCATTTGCATCCATGTCCCAGAAATGCTTATTACTAACCTAGCTCTATGGAGTTGTTCCCTGGAGTTCTTTCCCCCCCAGCAAGTTTCTTTGGATCAGGGAGGCTCTAAAATCATGTTTGCAGCTGCCGCCGTGGTCCTGCTCCACGTCCTGCGATGCCATGTTACATTCTACTACGCTCTGCAGTGCCCTGCTACGTCCTGCTGTGCCCTGTAATGCCCTGCTATGCCACGAACTACTACAAACTATTATTTATTGTCATATTTCCATTATCTTTATTGGGACTTACTACTGTTCATCACACATCACGCCTACCAAGAGCCTGGGTCTGCCCGAGGTTTCTTCCTAAAAGGAGTTTTTCCTCGCCACTGTTGCACTAAATGCTTGCTCTGGAGGGAAATACTAGAATTGTAGAGTCCTTGTAAATTATAGAATGTGGTCTTGCTCTACTCTATCTGTGAAGGGTCTTAAAATAACTCTTGTTATGAATTGATACCAATAATAAAACGGAATTGAACTGATGGCTGAACTTAAAACTTTCTAAGGCCTAAAAACTAAACATGTAAGACTGTATGTATCTGTATTTATGAGTGTGTGTGTGTGTGTGTGTGTGTGTGTGTGTGTGAGTGAGTGAGTCATTCACCTGCCAGAAGGAGATGTGGCTGTCAGCATTTGAGTACGTTGCCAGGTAACGGCCATCAGGGGCGAATGACACTGCCGTGATAGGACCCTTATGACCGTGGATGTTCTGGAGTGGGAAAGTCAAACAGACTCATTAAACCAAATGAACCATTTTTTAACAGCAGCTAAACTCATGCATCTTAGTGAAAACTTGTAGAAACTGGTTCCTCTGAATTTTGCAGGCACAGTTTCAGTGAATCCTTTAAGGAGATTTCTTTCACAATACTGCGTTTGTAATAAAAATCAGGCTCAAATCCGGTAAAGTAAACAATTCCCAAAGAAAAAAAACAAAGAAGCTCCCTGCTTGCAAAGAGTGACGTGATGTATGTTACAGTCTTCAGAATAAAATGAATATATGATACAAAAAAACTTTTTTCATTGGAAATACTTTAAACCAAAGGAACGGAAAATAACCAAATACAAATGCAACAGCAACAACATTAAACCCAATGTACTACTATGATGCAGTACTACTGCTTCAACTACTATTAAATTGGCACGTATATTAATTATGTAATTGCAGCTTCTAAAGGGCTTTGTATGAAAATAGAAATGGAAGCAAATGCTTTTAGATTAAACCGACCGCTAATGTTTTCTTTTACAATGCAAAAAAAGTTGTTTACTTAACTTTTTATTTTTGTTTTAATATTAATGTATTAACTGTTTAACTGATAGTATTAAGTGGTCAAAATTCTTATTGTCAGTAAATGGTTTATCATTCACATCCCTGTGTACAATGGATGGACAGACAGACAGGCATCATCAGTCCCAACTCACACATTTGTGTGCTTACCACACTGCTGACATGTCACATCCAAAAACCTGAATGAAGACATGACTCTGTTCACCGCCCTAATGTAAACTTCACGGCCTCTACAGTCACTGCAGTAAACTGTTGGTAACAACCAATAACACCACAGCAGTGCATCGATCCTGATATGGGTGTTAGAAATATTTTGCCAACCCCCGCTGCTGTCCAGACAGCATGCACATAACAAGAGTCCCCTGTACTATTATACTGAAAGAATATTACAACCTTGATGTGTAAACTCACTGATTAGCTATAAAATATGCCACTATATGATAAATAAAAAATATGGTATGAGGTATAAATACAAATACTTAGTGAAGTAAACCACTAAACTCTTTCAGATATGTAATAAGTTACAATAGGGACTTGATAGGAATATAATAAAGGGGCCTGAAATGATAAACTAGTGCTCTGGATTTTAATTTTTTGTATGTTTATGTACTTTCAAATACTGCTTTTGTTTTTTTCAATACAGTCCTGCCCGGACATATCAAGTTGAGTTATGATATGTCTTTTCAGTCTTGTTACCGCTGTCTCTCTGCCAGCACACACCGCTGTAGCACACAATGAAACTAAAGGACTATGACTTTCCATCTAGCATTTGATGTCTTGCTGCATTATTTTTTTGGCATAATGCAAACTAATTTCCTCTGGTTTCCCTTTAAGTAATACAAATGTCTGGCCTATGACTCTGTTAAAATTATAATGTTATAATGTTCTAGGGTTCCCATGCTTTGCTTTTGTGTTAGGGGCTCATTTTTGACAGGCACTATGCAATAAAAAGTGTGTTTACATGGGTGTGTGTGCTGCTCGTATGGTCCAAAATTGTAATAGAATTTTATCAGATTATGAAGTGTAACACAGTTATTGAGGTTCTATAGAACCTTTTCACAAATGAAAACATAGTCTCTTTATAGTATCAAAGTGGTTTTGTAACGTATCTAACGTATCTAAAACAACTTCATATTGTTCCTTATCACCCGTGTACCTAAGGACAGCAAACGCTGAGTTTTCCACACAATTCCTCTTGCTGATGAATCTACTAAAGCAGCATCAGCTCGCGGTTCAAACCCTGACTTCAATAAATCCTATTTTGTAATAAAAATGAGAAAAATAACACATTTTGGTCTTTGTTGAAATTTCATCGAGGCATCTCCGAAAAACTTGTTTTGCTGTCTTGCCGCCCAGATTTTCTTTGACAGTAAGTGTTTGGGTTGGACGAGTTAATTCCATCAGATGAGGGGCAGCTTCTGGCCCAACAGATGCTGCCATTCGCCTCCAGAACTCAGGGGACGAAATAAAGCGGCGTTATGCCGCGTGTAACACAATAAACAGTCCCACCAGATGAAGGGTGTGTAACGCAATAAACGCCATCCCAGAAATCCCCACCCCGCCTCTGCCTGTGACTGGTATTACAAACTCCAGATACGATTAAGATGGGTTGCCTCAAGCATCCAGACCATGAAATAATAACCCCTCTGTGGCGATTAAAGCAGAAAAATAATAATAGCTCAATGAAATGAAAATCTCATCATTTTAATTTGTTCTCATTCTCTCTTCCTTTTAGGGGGAATCCTATTGTTATCAGCATTATTGGCTAAGAAAAAGATGATTTTTTTGGATTGCTTTCCAGCCTATATTCTGGTCTATCGCTCTTTCTTTCCTACCTCTCTCACCTCTTTACAATCCCTTTTTTTACCCATCTTTCTGTCATCACCTCTGTCAGTCTTTCTCCTCCATTATTGTCTTTTTAGCGAGATCCCAAATCACATTTACCATCACTAATGTCGTTAAAAGCAAAATGATCAACAGAGTGGACAGCTCAAACCAAATAATCTTTAAACTGATGAGACTTAAAGATGACCCCAACTAGTTTTTAAGATCTAGATGACTGAACTTCAAATGTCTTTTGAAAATGTGTATTCATTACATTCACTTGGCAAATGCATCTGGGGTTTATTGTTTTACTCAGGCACAATTAGACAGGTGGAGCTGGGGATTAACTAACCTTTTTACTACCTGAGCTACAGCTGCTTAATTAACAAATGATGCGTTAATTAAGTTTATATAAATTAATATTTATTTAAAGACATAACCAGGAAATTGGAAAATGTAATGAGTTTATTATGAATTATCAAATGCCAAATAGAAGGGGATAGAAATCTGTATAGAAAGAGACACCGGTTGCAGAGTAGACCTGTTTAAATGTGCATCAAATATTGATGCTTTCATATATATTTAGATTTGTGTGTGTGTGTGTGTGTGTGTGTGTGTGTGTGTGTGTCACGGTGGACTGCCTACCAAATCAATCAGCCTATCAGAGAGCAGTGGAGCACACTGAAACCATTTACAGCACTCTGTACTTCAATACACCTGATGCCTGGGGGACTCAACTCTGTGTGTGTGTGTGTGTGTGTGTGTGTCACACAGAAGGCTCATTCCATCTTTTTGCCATCCTCCGTGACTAAGACGGACAGCTCTAAAGTCCCGCCTCCTCTATGTTAACCAATACAAAAGGTGTTTTCACAGAAAGTTGCATCACATATTGCGTATTTGGTTTAAAACTCACAAAAACCCATTGCATATTCAAACGCTTTCTACTGATGTGTTTGTTATAGTGAGCTGCATGACGTAACATAGGCCATGAGCCAAAGCTGGAGCAGGTCCTGGCAGTGTGCACTGCAGGAAGGAGTACTAGCCCAATGCATACGAACAAACGTGTATTAAAGCACCTGTAAATGCTGTTTAAGTATGTGACGTGTTATGACGCATAGTTAATGCACACAGTAAATATATGGTTTATTTTTATGGAGTAATGCGCTCAATAAATAGGAAACGTGTTTAATGTAAAAGTACTGCAGATGTAATAGTTAGATTCGGTCTATTGTGTTTTGTTTCTCTCGGAACTACAGTCCCCTGTTGTGGTTTCCGCTGCGACGGAATTTGTTCCGGTGGGTTAAGTTGGAGTTACTCTGGCCAAAGCGAACAGTAAAGCACTTTCAAGGATTTACAGACCTCTTTTCAGGACAAGCAGCCGACGAGGTATCTTGTCTTACATGTGAAGCTTTATTTATATCCACGCCAAGCGCAATATGTACCTTTTATTTCTCTCTGTAATGTTCAATTTATTTGACGTGCTTACTAGGTTCATTCATATAGTTCTCAGGGCGTGACGTGGATACATTGACCTAAGGACAGATGCAAAGCAATAAACGCCTGTTCCAAAGAACCAACATGTGTCCGGCTTGTTGCGAAGAGAGCTACAGCACCTGTTTAGCCACTTTTTAGCAACGGCCTGCCTTATACTCCTGGAACAGCACCACGGTACCTGCTTGCAGGTTGTAGCTAACAATTACACACCCTAGCAATGTATAGTGATTTCAATAAGGGGATGCTAACAACATCTAGTAAAAGGGTACAGATAGTACTAAAGTTGCAAAAAATACAGATACTGAAAATACAAAAGCAGCTGGATATGTGTAAGCTTGTCCGGTTAACGCTACGCAGAACAGCACAAACACACAGGAAGTGTGAATTCAGTGGCTGGACAAATATAAATATTAAATTAGTATGTATGTTGTGTATACGAATTGTAGTTTCGGTCTGCATTATTTAAAGCGTATTCATAAATGTTCCTGACTGTATGCTAAAAATGCTAACAACTGAGTACAGTAGATGCAACATTTATGGCTGTTGGTTCCGTCAGGGAATGCTAGCAGTGCAAAGTGGATACCAACAGAAGTATAATTACAGCTAAACAAGTGTTTGTATAGGTAATGCTAACGTTGCTCACAATCAGGTAGAGATAGCACTGCAATAACTGTACAGCTAAAGAGGAGGAGGAGCTCCGCAGCATTCAGCACACGGCAGATAGTGCGGGACGGGAAGTCAAAAGATAAAACATCCAGATAATTTCCAAAATAAAGGGTGGCCTCTAGCTTACCCAGTAAGACCATTCACCCCATGTCGTGGCTCAGGGTTCAAATCTGACCTGCGGCCCTTTGCTGCGTGTCATCCCCCATCTCTCTCTCCCCCTTTCATGCCTATCAACTGTAATAAAGGGAAAAAGGCCCCCAAAAAATGTTTAAAAATAAAAAATGTCCAAATAAAATAGTGCGTGCTCACAGCAGATCATATCTCCCTGCACTACACCTTGAAAACACAGCACTGAGTTGTTTCCTCTCTACTCCTCTGGATGGAAAAACTGTTGTTGGTTTTGTGGTTCTATTCTACATGATTTGCGAGATCTCGTGGGTCCTCGTGGGTTATCAGCTAAGCAGACAAAGAGCAGAGAGTGCGACTTGGCAGCCCGCTAACTTCTTTCTCTCTCCAATATAACCAACTAAAAATGTGAATGCAGACTGAAATTCAACCGTGCTGTTTTGTTGGGATTAAGCTATAAGCAGAAGGAAACTCCGCTAGCTGCTAGGCTAATGTGCAATGGTAAACACTGCGGCGTTAACGTTGATGTGTCCACATCCACCTCAGCTCAATGGGCTCCTCCAGTGACGAGCAACTTATGTTTTTTCCTCGTCATAAACTCTTGAAAGTGGGATAGATAAAACAGTTGAAGAGGATAACTACACAAGGATTATTGCTTTCATTGTATTTCACAATATCTGTTCTCCTGATCTTAAGCGATAATTTAGTGTATGGCCAGCTACACTGATGGGCTGTGCAGAGGGAGGTGTTAACTGTGAGGCAGAGCTATACCTTTTAGTTGCAGAGCGTTTTCAATGGTGTGAGTGATTACAGACAGAAACAGATGCAGACAGAGAGCAAGATCAGTTTGTTTCTTTGTGTTCAATTAGTAGACTCAGTAGAGTCTATTAAAGAAGCAGAGCAAGCAGCTGGACACACACACACACACACACACACACACACAGTGATGCAGCTTACAAAGGGCTGTTCACGGAGGCTGATCAAAGCTGTGGCAGATGGTCATGCAGGGACTAGCTAGCTACAGTTGGACAAACGTGCATATGCACGCAAGCTCACACACACACACACACACACACACACACACACACACACACACACACACACAATCATCTCCCCTTTCTCCCCTCTTCTATCCTCTATCTTATAACCCATGTTCCTTCTTTTAACCCATCATCCATTCTTAGGTTCATCTCTTGCTTTTCTTCATATTTCTTGTTTAATTTTCGCATTAAAATGAGCTTGTGATCAAAGTGTTTATTCGGCCTATGGATTAAGCCTACTGATCGTACAGATTTGGCATTGATTGTTCAAAAGGAGCAGATTTGAACCCGGATTTTATAATGCTATTTATCCTAAAGTTGACATGTTTCTCTGGACATGTTACAACTTTATTTCCACATAGAAAATTTGGGGCTGCCCGCCGAGTATCTTCTGAGATAACGGACGATGATACGCCTACATCCATGGAATGGCTGCCAAAACTCTCTCCCCAACTTCACCTTTTGTCCACAGGACAGTCACCATTTCTTGGTCAAACTTAACTGTAAAGAAGACCCCCAAATGCGAAAGGGGGGACAATTTCAGCAAAAAAACTGCGGCCAGCCAGACTCAGACGCCTGGGGCAATATGGTATGTTTCCCCGACAGAACATACTATTTTCTGTTACTGTTGTTAGCATTGTTATCCCCCAGCGCTGGGGTTTGTGCTGACTGGGTACAGATTCCTGTAAGTTAATTATAATGGCTGGCTAACTGTGTATTTGTCGTGTCCCCAGGGTGGTTGACCGTTCTCATCCCGACTGAAGTAACTTAGCGGCGGGAAGTGAGGCAGAAAACCAGGGTGGAATAGCTGGCTAAATTAGCATAAGATTTGTCTTCTGTCTACAAAGCAATTGTTAATGCTAGCTGGCAAACGTAATCGTGTGTTAGCCCAGTGCTGTTTAACATTAACTTTACTTCGATCATAGCAATCATACTTAAAATAAAATAACTTGAACAAAGTAACCTTATAACATTCCCCACCAAGCATTAGCATGAGCTACTTGTCAGCGTAGCACATAATGTTAAGCTGGATCGATCGATGTCGAAATTTATCAATGAATTAAGTCTCTGGTGTATTATTGTGTTGTAAGTGGCATGTAATCAATGACAAAATGATGGCGTTTGGCAGAAAGCAATCTGTATTAAGCGAACATTTTTTACATATTATCCCTTTTTTTACCTCAGTGTTGTCTACATTAGCTTGGCGTACAATATGATGGGCATTAGCTAGTGATAAAAAATGTGGCTAAAACTTAATTTAACTTCAATGCGCAAGTGTTTTTCGATACAACATAAATTGTAAGGTGTCACATACAATGGCGACGTGAGGTTTTGAGGTTTGCCTAAACTGCAGTAATACAACATGTTGTATGAAGAATTTTGCTACGTAATTGTGTGCGCATTTCATGACCAAGCAAAGCTTCTGTAGTTCGCTTTGGGTTTCGCTATCGAGCTCTCCCCGGGTCGCTGGGGACGACTGGCGAGGGGAGGCTTGGACCTCGTTGAAACTGCGTGCAGTTCTAGTTTTGTTTCTTTCTTGTTGAAATAATTGGCCCATTGTTAAAATCCTCTTTCGGTAAGTACCAAGGAGTACCAGAATCAATAAAAACCAGAAGAAATAAAACCTAAGAGATATCCAGCCCTATTAATGAAGACGATAGTATTATTGTACTGTACATTTGAAATGAAATGACAGAAATGGTTACAGCAAACACTCGTACATGCACTCGTGCGCGCACACACACACGTACGCACCCATGCACGAACACAGACAGACACAGACACAGACACACAGACACACACACATATTGTTTAAACTGTTTGCTTCCTCAATGGCATTATCAATTAACTGTTAATTACTGTAAATAACACTCAAAGGAAAAGCGTGTTCTGTCTTTACACCCCGCTTGCTCGCACACACACACACACACACACACAAGCGGCCGCACACACACACACATACACACACACACACACACACAAAATGTCGGGTGAACATAGGCCAGTGCTGTTATCAGATATAAATGACCCCCTGCACCAGACTGTTCAGGTTACTGCAAATCAATACGCAGCAAATTACCAACAAACACACACGCACACGTACAGAAATACACACAAACAAAGGCAAGTAACACACACAAAACACATACACTAAACAATCTTACACACAATAAAACATAAATGTGTTCAAAGACTCAACAAATGTGATAAGAGAGTCATTGCTTCATCATTAATCAAATACTGAGAGAGAAAAATACGTTAAGGCAATACTCTCCTGCTTCCCTCTTTATTTTCTCGTAATTTTCCTTTTATTTACACCTATTGTTACTGCTCTCCAGTCTTTAGATGTGATGCATCCTTTTTATGGATGGACAGAAAAATTTAAAGAAAGGAAAGAAACAATTGGACAGATGACAGATGTTGGACGGATGAATCAAATGATGGATGTTTGATGATATACTGTAAAAAAGATGAGGGAGAAGAGGATGATCCACAGTAGATGATCAGTTCATCAGATGGATGGATGAATGATTAAGCAAGAGATGAACAGAGATGAATATAAAAATGGATGGATGGAAGGATGGAAAAAAAACTGCAAGAGCAGGTGAAAGCTCGACACGGCTTTTTCTTCCTGTTGTGATCAAACGACAGATCTAATTAGATGAGCGGTGTAGAGTTTTTAATGTACCTGGCATTTTCCGGTACGGACATCGTAGAGGGCCACTGAACCCTGGCGAGCTCCCACAGCAATGCGGTGACTGCGGTCACAGTAACCAACCATGTAGAACCTGAACAAGTGGACAACAAACCCAAGTTAACACATTCAACAAACATTCAACTGGGCATCATCTAGAAAAAGAATGAAACAGGAAGATATCCAAAGACAAAGAGTCTGAACGCTCCGTTTCAGTTTTTCAGGCTTAGTATTACACAACTGTAAGGCAGCCTTCTATGATAACATTATTGCATGTAACTACATGCTAACAACAATAAAATGTCATCTTGGCTGCCATTATTGTTAAATTCTCCCCAATTCCGAGTCCCATTACTCCTGAAACAATTTCCGTTAATGTAGTAACTCTACAGTTTAAAAGCCTTTATTTGTAATGTTTGACTGTGGAAAATAATGTTATATTCTATTAGTGTCCACTGCTAACTGTAGCAGCTACACGGCTACCGGTAGTAAACAATGTCCTCTGGGCGGCCAATGTTGTTACGCTGTCTGGATTTACCCTGCAGAGATCTGAGGAGCAGTTAACCATAGTCCTCAGAAAAAGACCGGAGTTTAGAATACCAATGCAAAAAGTGGAAGGTGATGGACATCCGGCCTAAAAAGAGGGACATCCAGCGGACATTCAGCAGAAGCACCTCCAGACAGCCAGTAGGGAAGAAGTGGGTCAGAGCTTCACTTGTGGCTCTGATTTGGACAAAAGCCTTTTTTTGTATGAGGTTTAATCAAACACTGTCTAGTTGAAAAGATCACATTGGGTGTGTTCAAGTCATCCTATTTATCGGCAGCAGAGAGCTAGAGCTGGCCACAAACCAAGAGGCCTTAATTAACATAACCAAGCATGCTGCTTCCCACATAGTCCTGTCAGTGATTCCATACCACAAGGCTGGCTTTTTTGGCTGCTGCTCTCCTGTCTAGAGAACTAGTTGCTGTTGGTGTTCACCCAGTAAAGAGTGATCCCTTTAGTGAGGATATTTAAGAAAGGGGTCTGCCTTTTGCTTATGTCTCTTTCTGACAGCCAGTAATGGGTACCCAAGCAGAAGCTTCCCTTGTGGCTCTGGCAAAGGTCCAATCGAAGATTGGCATGTCTAGTTTCTTGAAAATGTCACTTTGTTTTTGTTAAACTCATTGGACCTGAGAAACAGTTAAGCCGGCAGCACCAATGACTATATTTGACTGTTTTTCCACACATAAGCAGTTCACTGCTTTAACTGGTTTCACTGGTTTAATGGTATCCGAATTTTGGATAGATAGTAACAGTACTCTGATCCAATGGATTCACAATTGTCAGATTGAAATCACTCTAGCCCCATAGATTTGGCCCCCCTTCTAGGCCCGCCCCTGGGACTTATTGGCCCAGAGACACACACTTACTTGCAAATAGCAGGGAAACACTCCTGCAGTCCTTTCTTCTTCACCAGAGACCCTTCAATACAGTACATGATGATGTCCATCACCTGAAGAAGAGGAGGTGAAGAGGTGAGGAGAGAAGGAGAAGAGGAGGAATAGAAGGAGGTGATATTTCCCATAATGTTGTTTTTGGAAATTTTGTGGAAAATGGAAAATGAATTAAACATTTTTCACAGATGTTGGTAACTGTTTCTAAACGCCAAATATGCAAGTGGATTGTTTTACTTGTATTGTGGAGAATTCCATCTTCATAATTAGTAGTAAGTAGTAGTTAGTATAACATGTCATATGTTATATGTCATATGTTTACCTCGACCAGCAGATCCACAACGTCGCCAGGCATTTTCTCTATCAGGATGTCAATCACTCGCAGTATCTCAGTCTTGGCTCTGGCCAGAGTGGTGGTGTGAACATTCTGCTGAGACTGAGAGTTTGCCTGAGCTGCGTTGAACCGATGAACCTGGCAAAAAAAACGTATGCGTTTGTTATTAATGAAGAGAGCATATATGTAAGACATGACACACAGACAATGTGCATGCTTCAGCTAAGCATGTTGTTTGAAAGATGAATAGATTAATAGATTGTACCTTGGAGCATTGCTATTATGATGGCGGATATGCACAAATTTTTGTCATATTTTTTTATGTACGGGTAGATGGATCTTATGCATGTTTGTGTGCTGCTGCGCTTCCTTGTTTGTGTGTAATAAACATAGTGTGCGCAATGTGCATAAGCCTAGGCGCATTTTAGTTGGCTGTTTAAATAATAGCTTGAAATGCTGAGCTATTGACTTTAGACCAGGTTTTGGTTGGTCAATGGCGCAATCACTTCCTGGAGCCTCAAGACAGCAATACGCCCAGAATGCACCTGAACACACCTCCCTGTAAGAACAGCACGCCCGTAGGCGCAGGTGCATTTGCTATGTTAACAACGTTGGCGCTGGATGGGATATTGACATATGGCCGCGCAAGATAGTGGCTAAAAACATGTCAGGAAATAATGTTTAGGCTTGTTACACTAATAGCATTACATTTTATCAGCTATACTTATTACTATACTATAAGAGTATTTTCATTTTCTAACGGCGTATGTTTTACCTCACTATTTATTTCATAGCTGTTGTTAGCCTACTTTGCAGATTCAAATTAATAATGCAAACTATTCTGTATAAATGACGATGTAAGCTGTAAATGGCTAAAGATGAGACTTTAAGTCTTGAGGTGAAATTCACAAGCCAAGTTATACTTTAGCGGTTATTATGGTGAAAGTAACTCAAAGAAACGCAAAAGTAGTTAAAGCAATACAATTCAGAGACATTATATTGTAATATAACTAATTACTTTCAATTAACAGTAACTAGTTATCTATAAAGTATTACATTTTGGAAGTAACTTGCCCAACGTTGATAAGAATGTACTGCTGTGGAGGGAGCCACACAGTAAAATGTATTTTACCACCTAAACAAAAATCAATAGCACTCAAAGTGTAGGCTATATTGATAATATTTTCACCGCTATACCATGCCATCAGACAGCCCTTTCTGATTGGAATCTGGAGGAGGCCGGCGCTGCGATGGCGGCCAAGCCACATGCCGTCCAAAGGCCATGACATGGAATTAAAAAGGGCCATAGATCGAGAGGTTGCTTATGACCCTGACATCCTCGCCAACGTTGTGAAAGACCGAATCGAGGAGGACAACCTGACAGGGTACTTCTCCCAGTTTGGTGTGGTGGAGAAGGCTGAGATCATCTTTGACAAGCAGACCTGCCGGAAGAGGGGCTTTGGCTTTGTCTTCTTTGAGGATACCGACTCCACCACCAAAGCGGTGCTATTAAAGTACCATGTCATCAATGGGAACAAGGTAGAAGTGGAGAAAGCTCTGCCAAATCAGGAGATATCCACCGGTGGCTGCAGAAGAGTTCAAGGATATGAGGGAGGGATAAGGGGATACGACGAGGGAGGATATCCCATCCGGATACTGATGAGGTGGTCGTTGTTCTTGCAGCCATATGGACATTCGTCATATCGTAGGCGTTGACCACTGTAACTGCTGGCGTGCCGTCTTGTGCAGCACTAGGTCCTTAATTTAATGTTGATGCTCATATTCCGTTGTCTTTCAGTGGTATTTACATGTGACTACGGGTAATGTATTGACCATCTAGCTCATTTGCCTTTAAACATAACTTTAGTGTCTGGTTACTGTTAAAAAAAGTATTAAAAAATGGTGTGTTTTGTTTGACGTGGTTCTTAGAAGAACCCCGTTCTTATGGCGGGGTTGTAACGACCCCACCCTTTTCTGCCTGCTGTTGCCTTCTCTGGCTTTACTGGCTGAGCTGCCAGTTTGGGAGGGTTCGTGGACATCTGGGTAGGCCTCAACCAAGACTATTTATACAAGTCATGTCTGATTGTTTGCTCACTGCCTTCGCCTCCAAGTTTCCACATCTCCTGGTTTGGTTCACCTCCTTTATTGCAGTTGTCATTTACCCACGCTTCTTTCACTCACTAACACACACACACACACACACACACACACACACACACACTATTGATATCATTGATTCCACATCTGGTTCGATTCTTTGGTTAATAGTATCTTGTTTACTTAACAAAAAACACTTTATTGGCATTTTAACCTGTCTGGTTTCCCCTTCTTTGTCACATGCATTGAGCCGGTTTGTGACAAGTGGCCACCAGACTCCTTTTGGTGTTGTAAAGGGTTAGTTGGAAGTTCACCAAAATCCCAAAATAACCCCAACAAACTAACCGATCAAAGCAGCGTTTAACCATTAGCTCACTTGTTTTGCAAGGTACAATTACTCTTTTTGTCAAAGGAGTCTGGTGGCTTTGAATTAGCTTCAGTTTTTCATCAGAAATTGTTGTTTGACAGCAAGCTAAAGTGGTTAAAATAAAATTGTAAATATAGCATATACTTAAACTGATATTGATGTTTTAGGCAGTCCTTATGAATACGTTTTTGCTATGTGTCCCTGTCCATAGCAGTGCATTGTTGCTTCCAAACTTTGGGCGTGCCAGTCTCCATCTACTGTAAGTAATATCCTGACTTTGGTTAAGTCCCTCATGCAACCCCAGTACAACACAACCCCACATAAAAAAAATCTGAAACAATGCCTTTAATCTGTTTCCAAGCTGGGTGTAAAATCCAAAATCAATTTTATAAACTAGAGTAGCAAAATGACATTTCAAAGTTAAATTAATGTGTGGCTTGTGGCTTCAGCAGTATGGGCTAGATAAATCAAGTGGGTATCTTCCAAAGTTTTATTCTTTTTAGTATAAAATTCCCTCTTGTTGTTAGTATCCCTCCACCACAGTCAGCATTAAAATACTGGGCAAAACCAAAAGAAGCAACAGGGTTGGGTTACAGCAACACATGATATGTAAAACAAGAATATGGTGCCTGATGATTATTTCAAGCTGCTGTTTTTGATGTTTGTGAAGTTGTTTAAACCGATTAGTCTCACCTCTCTTGCAATGGTGGTGATGAAAGCCGGTGGCCGAGCTGTAGCAATAAGAGAGAGGGCATGGCGGGCAGAGCGAGCGGAATCTGCTGGCGGGTTGAGGGGCAGACCCATGGTAACACTGTGGGGAGAGAGAGAAAGAACATATTACTTTCATGACAAATCAACATGGAAAGCAAAGATTTAAGTTAGGAGAGACGGAACAAGAGAGGGAAACAGTGGTGTAGGTTTGGTTTTAGAAAATGGCGAAATATGTCTTTAAAACATGATACGTGATATAATAAGTCACCTGTTGTCTGTCTGCTTGTCTGAACGTCACTCTTTCACGTGCAACATGATTGGCTACCATTGCATTGCTTTGCCGCATTTTCTGCTTTTATCAAACATAATTGGTAATATTTGGTAAAGGGACACTATTACGTCATTTCAACTCAAATGGCTAAAGTCCTGGTGAAGTCACGAATCCCTGGTGTTAAAGTCAAAGTCAAGTCAATGCTTCTGGTAAATACTGCATTTTGGGGGACAATTCTCAGCTGTATATGAATCCAGATTTGGTGTTTTAGTGAATATTTCGGGACAGCAGGACAGTGTATACACATACAATACTTATAGAGATACAGATACATTCATTGTTGGTTATTGTCTTTTATGGTATTTGTTGACAATAAGAGAAATATAAACTATCATGAGCAGTATCCCTTATAGAGAGATATTTAGAGTAACCTAAAGAGGGAGAGAGACATTTAAATAGACAATTTTATAAAGAGCGGAAAAAATGAGATTAACTGAGAAGCGGCAGAGAGATCGAGCCTTACTAATAAATGGAGTGAAGAGATTAGCGGGCAGCTTATAATGTCAAGGCAGAGTCAATGGGAGCCATTCACCAGACAACGGCATAATGGACTCCCACAATGCAACAGGAATTGGACACACACACCCTAACAGCTGGCCACACACCCCTCTGAGTGTGAATGTGAGTGTGTGAGTGTGTGTGCGTGTGAGAGAGAGAGAGTGGAAAGAGAGGGGAGGCCACCTTGTTAAGAAATGACTCTGGGGAGAGAGAGAGAGAGAGAGAGAGAGAGAGAGAGAGAAAAAGAAAGATGGAGGAAAGGGAGAGGGAGGGACTGATGGGTGGATCGACGGCCGAGCTGAACAATTCATCTCCTCTGATTACAGATCACAAGCTACAGCACATGTAATTAATCCCGGTAATATATCGGCAATATATCATCAATATTGAAATGTTTAATTTCATTTAGAGGGGTGGCTGTAATTGGAAACAGTCACAATGTTGATATAAGGCAGCAGGAGTGCAGGGAGCTAATTGTACTGAGAATCACTGAGGTTAATAACCAACGTTTAGAACGTATAATAAAATAATGGGAGTTATTACTACAGTTGTAACACACACAATCATTGTCATTAATAAAAAATAAAATTGGAAGATACAACTTTTAATAGTATTAATTAGGGTGTTCTCATGAACCATTTGCTTATAAAACTACAAAATGTAATGCAGTGTCATTTGTTTGTATTCCACATTTGATGGGTGGTTACCAAAACACAGGACATTCAAACGGAGGAGCGGAGTTAAATAGACATTTGAGTCCCGGAAGCACAACTTAAAGGGATTGTTTTTTTTAACCCATACTACAATTTCTTTTCTAATTTTAACTAGTTGTTTTGGTGCCCGGGGACTTGAACCTGCATCACAGAGACCTTTTTGTCATTAAACCTGTCACATGACAGGTCGCAGTAACCATGACGTAATCAGCCATAATTTCGTAAAATAACCTACGTATTGTTGTGCATGTTTTGTACAATATCATACAAACCAGTTAATGAGAATCAGCTGCTGGCTTTAGGTATGCATGTTTATAATTTATTAAACAGCCTAGTCATCTTTACAAAGTTTACTATGTTAAATTTTTGGTGACATTATCGGAAATATGTCAATTTAATTCAATTTGGGGGAATTTGTGAGGTTAGAGCATAAGATGGTCTTCTTCTGGAACATAAATTATATATAGATGACACAAACAAAAGTAAAATTCAAACTAAATAGAAACTAGAACGGTGTCAAACTACATACAAATCAAATCATGACACAAGTGATCTCACGACAGTCTACAGAGTAGATCTAGACCACAGCACATTTTCTAAAGACTTAGCAAATCCCCCCAAGAGCAATTGTGATTGCTTAGTGTGGTGGTGATGATAAAACTTCCTTTTTACAGGACGACACCTTGAACAGAACCCGGCTCCTAGGTGGGAAGCCATCTGCCTCGACCAGTTGGGTGGGAAAGAGAGAGAGAGAGAGAGAGAGAGAGAGAGAGAGAGAGAGAGAGAGAGAGAGAGAGAGAGAGAGAGAGAGAGAGATAGAATATTACCTATAATAATTATAGAAATATGACTCATAATCGCCGTCGGTATAATTGAATGAAATAACAAAACGCTGCAATGATAGTATTAGTGAAGATAATAGAACTGTGACTAATAATACGAATACTAATAATAATAATGTAGCAGCAGTGGGCGTCAGGCATGAAGTAAACTGGATTATGATTATTTTATGTGGAACTGAGAAGAAACATGCACACATGCACTCTCTCACACACACGCACACACACAGAGTGTGTGAATCTGGCAACATGACTGGAGTCACAGCCAGTATCACGCTGACATTATCCAGTCAATACTGAGTCACAAACATACACGCAGCGAGGATTGGAAGTATTGATTTTTGTGTGCGAGGGAGGACTGAATAACCTCGATCACATGTTTAGAGTCATTGCTGCAAGAAACCTAGACTGTGTGTATGAATGACTGACTGTTTAGTGACTGGATGGTTTGGTGACTGACATGCTTACTGACTGGTTTCATAATTGGTTTACTGGCTGGTGTGCTCATTTATGCTCGATTTTTACAACCAGGGTGCCGACTGGCTTTGTCAGGGGTGCTGTAGGAATGCATTAAAAAAAAAAAAACAATAACTACATCTTAACTACAACAAAAAGCAGCCAACTCAAGCTGTATAAAAGAAACAAATCAATAGCACAGGTATAAAAAACAGGACACTACAATAAGAAAATCCTAAAGAAATGAAAGTACTAGTAACAAAACTAGTTTGATAATAACGGAAACAATTTTAAGATATACAAAGCCATAAAAATGTTGTTTTTTAAAGAAAAGAAAATAGAGATTTTTAATAGAATAATTTTATAATTGGTATAATTGAACCGATATCCATTCTGGACAAACATGCCACTTTGCCAAAGCCAGGCAGGATCCGACCTGCGTCATGATGGAGGGCCTGCTGAAGTGTGTTGACCCATGTGGAGAGACCCATAAGACAGGTCTTATTCCACGTCACTGTGTTGCTCTAACTGGGATATTACTGACTAACTGGTTTTTCCTCAGACTTTCTGACAGAGTAAGTGGATTTTTACTGACTGGTTCAATGGCTGACTTGAACCTGAATGGTTCAATGACTCAGTATGGTGCCTGTGACAACCCACTCGCCATCTGCTCTACGGCTGCATGCACACTGTCCGCAACTATTCCCAGTAACTTGTGGGAATTGCCATTGTTCTCCAAGACCAACGTGAGCGCTGTGGAGAAACCTGAATGCAGCCCATAGTAAGGTTGCTGTTAAAGTAAAAGAAGAGCAGCAAGTTGGCATTCAGGCTGTTCTCATAAACTATTTGTACAAATTTCTACAAAACATATGGGTAAAACTAACGGCCGCTGGTACCCGGCTCACACAGCTTTTGTCGGCTAAACTTAACTGTAATGATTGCTATCACGGCCGTCACCTCACAATGACCAGTACACTGCTCACAGTCACCTTTTGTCAGCTAAATTTAACTGTAACAGCTGCGGTCACGACCGTCACTTCACTATGAGCGGTACCCGGCTCACAGTTTTGTAAGATATCATACGAATGTTTTGTGCCATTGTATAGTATGTGTGTTTTGTACTTGCTTTGTTGTTCTTCTTGTATTAAAAACACACTTTTTTGATTGAATAACTCACCTTTAAAATCACCTTTGTGTCACTCGTTGCAGTTTGTTGTTTAAACCTCTGAATCCTAAGTCCAGACGCTTTTGCCCTCATGACATTTACTTAGGCCGATAATCAACATAATTTCATATTTATTGATACTACACCCACAGCAATGCTACATACGCATTTGTGTGTCTAAAACAGTTCTCCTTTATGCAAAATTAAACATAACAATCATATAAAAATTAAAAAAAAAATCAGCAAAAATGTGATGAATTATGGGCATAAAGTGGATAAATCTTGGATGTAACGGTTTGGAGAGGGTGGGGGTGGGGGGGTAGACATGTTTGTTCAAGAAAATGTAATTGCATTTCCATGTATTTCTCTGTTATGTTGTAAAACAAAAATGCTCGAATGGGCTTATTGTTGCTTGTGGCCATTTGGGTCTAGCCCTAAACATCCACTGGAACGGCGGTTATCACCAGTTTGTTGTCACCTACTGTCAGATACCAAATCCAATTATACATCCAATAATGCCTAAATCGGCAGTAATGCTTGGCGCACCACAATGATGCAAGGCAGAATCCGCACTTAAAAACTTGCTTGGACAGACGACATAACGGAAGATTTATGCCTTATTGGAAGTGTCATCAGTGTCACAGTATTTTTCAGTTCTATGGTCGGTTTTTCTCTGAAATTCATTTACGTCTGGTTCACCACCACCACCAATGAAGAGAGGCACACAGCCGTAAGTTTTTCTTTGGGAACAATCGGTTATCCCAAACGGAGCTAGGACAAAGACAGACAAGACAATCACCAACAACAAGGCCACATTTTTCATTTTAAGAGGGATGCGATAGGTTTGAGTGACAGAGCTTTGCAGGTTCATGTATATTTGTAATGCTCATTGCGAGAAGCATGTAACCGGCCTTACTCGCTGGATTAAGAATGGATTTATTGAGTGGGACACTTATGGACTAGCAGATTGAACTAGTTTGCGTAGTTGGGTAATTGGATGGTTTTGCATTCCTATGCAGACATCAGTTTATAAAGACTACATATTCACTGACTGACTTTTTTTTACTGTGGTGGAGAGGTTTGTATGTCCCTTAGAACCTTAGGGCTGTGTTGTCTGGAGCTTTTTGCTCCTGATAGAGTCTCCTATGACAAAGTGGTCTCAGGGGAGGGGCCAGGCAAAGAATGGTTCAAAGGATCCTATGAAAAAGCGAGGAAGGGATCGAGGGACTCTGCCCGGAGGAAGCCCAGGGTCCCGGTCTGGAGCCAGGCCCAGACGGCGGGCTCGTCAGCTAGCGTCTAGTGGCCAGGTTTGCCACAGAGTCCGGCCGGGCACAGCCCGAAAAAGCTACGTGGCGCCTCCCTCTCTTGCCCATGGGCCCACCACCTGGGGGAGGAACCAATGGGGGCTGGTAAGCTGCCACATGGGTGGCAGCAAAGGTCGGGGGCTTCAACAAACCAAACCAGGGAGGCAGAGGCTGGCTCTGGGGACGTGGAATGTCCCCTCTCTGTGGGGGAAAGAGCCGTAACTTGTGCGGGAGGTGCAGCACTACCAGTTAGATCTGGTGGGGCTTAACTCTATGCACAGTCTCGGTTCTGGAACCATACTCCTGGATAGGGGTTGGACTCTGTCCTACTCCGGAGTTGTCCAGGGTGTGAGGCGCCGGGTGGGTGTGGGGATACTCACAAGCCCCCGGTTGAGCACCGCTGCGTTGGGGTTTACCATGGTCATGTGGATGATGGGGGGTAAAACTGTTTGTTTAAATGCACCAAACAAGATTTTTGAGTATTTGGCCTTCTTGGTGCCCTTGAATGGAGTCCCTTATGGGGCTCCATTAGGGGACATCATAGTTCTGCTGGGGAACTTCAACACACATGTGGGTGATGATTGAGATACTTGGAGAGGCTTGATTGGGAGGAATGGCCTCCCTGATCTAAACCAGAGTGGTTGTCTGTCGTTGGACTTCTGTGCTAGTCTTGGATTGTCCATAACAAACACAATGTTCGAACATAGGGAGGCTCATAAGTGTACGTGGTATCAGAGCACCCTAGGCCGAAGATCAATAATCAATTCTTTAATTGTTTCAACTGATCTGAGGCCGTATGTTTTGGACACTCGGGTGAAGAGAGGGGCGGAGCTGTCAACTGATCACCATCTGGTGGTGAGTTGGGTCAGGGGGTGGGGGAGGACTCTGGACAGACCTGGTAAGCCCAAACGGGTAGTGCAGGTAAATTGGGAACGTCTGGAGGAGGCCCCTGTCCGACGTCTTTCAACTCACATCTCCGGCGGAGCTTTTTGTGCATCCCTGTGGAGGCTGGGGGAATTGAACCTAGGTGGGAGGGCTGCAGCCTCTGCCATGACAGGGGAAAAGGAGCAGTTGTGGGAGAAGTTTGGAGAAGACATGGAGAAGGACTTTCAGTCGGCACCAAGGTGCTTCTTGGAAACCGTTCGCCACCTCAGGAGGTGAAGCGAGGAATCATCCAAGCTTTGTACAGTAAGGATGGGACGATGTTGACCTCAACTAAGGAGGTAATACAGAGGTGGAAGGAGCACTTTGAGGTATGTCCAGCTGGGAGGAGGCCCCGAGGAAGACCCAGGACTAGGAGGAGAGATTCTATCTCCAACCTGGCCTGGGAACGCCTCGGGATCTCCCAGTCGGAGCTGGTTAATGTGGCTCGGGAAAGGGAAGTTTGTGGTTCCCTGCTGGAGGTGCTGCCCCCGTGACCTGATAAGCAGATGAAGATAGATAGATAGATGGATGGATGGATGGATGGATGGATGGATGGATGGATGGATGGAAGGACTTTTATTGGTTGGTTTGATAAAGGTTTAATGGATGATAAGTTTCCTCAGTTATTTATTGAATGTATTACTGGATGGTTTACTGGCTGGCTTGGATACTGACACATGAGATAGTTGACTGACCAATTAAATAACTGGATTACTGACTAATTCACTGGGTGATCAGTTTCGCATTGCCCGATCAACAGCGCTGTGAAGTAAGGTATGGCTACACCACTCGTGCATTCTTTGATAGGATAGAAATACGCTCTGGGTTGTTTCCATTTCTTTAAACCAATCCCAATAGTGTGAAAATAGACGTGCCATATGGTTTTACATACATGTTTTATCAAGATTTTGAATCCTGAACCAAAGTTCACCCACATCTTTCAAAGATGCTGTTGCGCTGCTCCTCAAATACTACTTAATAAACCAGTGAGAGTCATCTCTGACTCATGCATGATCATTATAATCCACTGACATAACCGTTAGGATTCATTTTTTTTTAAAAACAATGAAGCTACCCCAATACGTTTATTCATGTATATTCATCACTCTTCCTAATTCAAACATTGATTTTAACATTATTGCCATTAAAATTGTTAGTTGTAGTATTTCACAGATGGATGATGAATGGTCGAAACAATCCACCACCCATTGTTTTTAACATAACCATATGTAACTCACAATTCCAATGTGTCCAGCCTGTTTCTTATGTTTACTATTTTGTGAGAATCTTTAAGTCTGAGTCTCTCAAATTCCCTTCACTTTCTGTTTCACTAACATTGAATCGTGTTGTTTTCTCTTCTACGTAGACACACACACACACACACTAACAGCAGACATATTTATACTCATTTAACCAGACTGACCCAGCTCGAGTTTCAGTCTTAATAGGATCAACTTATGTCGGCCAGTTAGATTTTAGCGGAGAGACACACAGACACAGACATACACAGACACACACACACTTCTTTGTACCAAACATGAGAAGATGCCACTGAATTACTTTCTCTGTGATCTCTGACCTCATACAAAATGCCGCATTAGCTTAACCACAACCTCACTAGGACTGTTTGAAGGCAGCCGTAACCTTTGACCTGCTCTCCGCTGGATGTGATGTTGATGGTCCAGGAGGCAAAGCAGACTGCTGCTGTTAACATCTGTGGTCTAACACCAACTTCTGACTGGGTCAACTCAGTAAGTCAAAGGGTCACGGTTACAGTGACTGATATGAGTAAAAAATGATCAGATAAATTAACCTAAAGTGGGCTGTTACACAAACATCCCATAGAAAAATTGGAATATGGGCAATAGGTATAATATGATTACAGTTGTGTCAACACCGTCTAAGCTGCCGACTGGCTTGTGCCTGGGTTGTTTGTCAGCACATAAACATATATCTCTATCTTTAGTTTAGAAAAAGACAAAAAATATAAAGGGCTCACACTCTAAAGAGCAGGACATTACAAAATGATTTACAATTAACAATCTGACCACTAGTTTGTCTGGTTTCGTGATACCACATGAATACAAACAAACACATATGCACACAGACAGGCGACTAACATGTCTGAGCAACGCAGACATCGTTACATCATCATAATGTCCTGTAATCAGATTACAGCCTGGCTTCCATATCTCAGTGTGTTGGCTGTATAATGTGTACAGTGTGTGTGTGTGTGTGTGTGTGTGTGCGTGTGTGTTTACAGTGGGTACGGAAAGTATTCAGACCCCTTTACATTTTTCACTCTTTGTTTCATTGCAGCCTTTTTCCAAAAAT